>NW_027195825.1:77500-131104 GCF_038502225.1 Cherax quadricarinatus
GAAAATGTGTAAAAATGGCCTTTGTAACTTTTTTTCTGCAAAAAACGTTTTTGTAAATAAGAAAGTGTGTAAAAATGGCTTCTGTAAATAAAAAAGTTTAAAAAGGCTTTTTAAAATATAAATGGCTCCTGTAAATAAAAAATGGCTTATGTAAATAAAATGTTTAAAAATGGCTTCTGTAAATAAAAAATGCAAAAATGGATTCTATATTTTTTTATAAAAATGGCTTCTGTAAATAAAAAAAAACTGCTTAAAAATGTTTCTGTAAATCAAAATTATTTAAAAAAAAAAGCGGCTTATTTAAATAAGAAAAACTCTTGGGCAAATTTATGTACGTAATTTGATAACTGACTTCTGTCTCGAGTGACTGATAAATATACATTCCTGGGTCATGGGTTGTATATACCCTAAGAGAATATACATCTCAGTGTATATATACACACAGGAGAGTTGATGTTTATTATTAGTTCTGTGATTAAGTGACTTAGTCTCAGGGTAAGAGTGACACACGTGCATGTATTGACGTTTATAGCTGACACTCAGACATCTGTATGTCTATTTTCCTGCCTAGGACGTCTTCCTGAGGGGAATCTTTCTATGATATTTTCCTAGGACGTCTTCCTGAGGGGAATCTTTCTATGATATTTTCCTAGGACGTCTTCCTGAGGGGAATCTTTCTATGATATTTTCCTAGGACGTCTTCCTGAGGGGAATCTTTCTATGATATTTTCCTAGGACGTCTTCCTAGAGAATATTTCTAGGGTATCTTCATAGGGCATCTTCCTATGGGCATCTTTCTAGGACATCTTCCTAAGATACCTTCCTAAGGTATCTTTATAGAACGCCTACCTAGGGCACCTTCCTACTGGCATCCTCCTCGGGCATCTTTCCAGGACATCTTCCCCAACATGTCTTCACGACCTTCATGTCACTACAACGACATATAAAATATTATAAAATTTGTCAACATATTAATATACTCTACGATAAGCTTCTGAATGTTTGTATATATTATGGAGGCAGTATACTCTAAGGACATACTTCACTCATGTATGTATACCATTAGAGTGCCCCCCCCAACACCCTCCAACACCACCCCAACACACCCCCAACACCACCCCAACACCACCCCAACACCCCCAACACCCCCAACACACACTCGTTGATAATGAAGAACAATAATCATGAGCTCAGTAGTATGTTGGGCTATCATGCTGGCTAATGATCTACATATTTGTTCCGTGTGTGTGTGTACTCAAATAGTTGAGGTTCCAGGGGTCGAGTCCTAGCTCCTGGCCCCGCCTCTTCACTGATCGCTACTAGGTCACTCTCCCTGAGCCGTGAGCTTTATCATACCTCTATGTATGGATCCTCCCTCCACTACATTGCTTCCCAAACTATTCCACTTACTGACTACTCTGTGGCTGAAGAAATACTTCCTAACATCCCTATGATTCATACCTCTATGTATGCATCCTGCCTCCACTACATTGCTTCCCAAACTATTCCACTTACTGACTACTCTGTGGCTGAAGAAATACTTCCTAACATCTCTGTGATTCATCTTTGTCTTCAACTTCCAACTGTGTCCCCTTGTTACTGTGTCCAATCTCTGGAACATCCTGTCTTTGTCCACCTTGTCAATTCCTCTCAGTATTTTGTATGTCGTTATCATGTCCCCCCTATATCTCCTGTCCTCCAGTGTCGTCAGGTTGATTTCCCTTAACCTCTCCCCGTAGGACATACCTCTTAGCTCTGGGACTAGTCTTGTTGCAAACCTTTTGCACTTTCTCTAGTTTCTTCACGTGCTTGGCTAGGTGTGGGTTCCAAACTGGTGCCGCATACTCCAATATGGGCCTAACATACACGGTGTACAGGGTCCTGAATGATTCCTTATTAAGATGTCGGAATGCTGTTCTGAGGTTTGCTAGGCGCCCATATGCTGCAGCAGTTATTTGGTTGATGTGCGCTTCAGGAGCTGTGCCTGGTGTTATACTCACCCCAAGATCTTTTTCCTTGAGTGAGGTTTGTAGTCTCTGGCCCCCCTAGACTGTACTCCGTCTGCGGTCTTCTTTGCCCTTCCCCAATCTTCATGACTTTGCACTTGGTGGGATTGAACTCCAGGAGCCAATTGCTGGACCAGGTCTGCAGCCCCTCCAGATCCCTTTGTAGTTCTGCCTGGTCTTCGATCGAGTGAATTCTTCTCATCAACTTCACGTCATCTGCAAACAGGGACACCTCAGAGTCTATTCCTTCCGTCATGTCGTTCACAAATACCAGAAACAGCACTGGTCCTAGGACTGACCCCTGTGGGACCCTGCTGGTCACAGGTGCCCACTCTGACACCTCGCCACGTACCATGACTCGCTGCTGTCTTCCTGACAAGTATTCCCTGATCCATTGTAGTGCCTTCCCTGTTATCCCTGCTTGGTCCTCCAGTTTTTGCACCAATCTCTTGTGTGGAACTGTGTCAAACGCCTTCTTGCAGTCCAAGAATATGCAATCCACCCACCCCTCTCTCTCTTGTCTTACTGCTGTCACCATGTCATATAACTCCAGTAGGTTTGTGACACAGGATTTCCCATCCCTGAAACCATGTTGGCTGCTGTTGATGAGATCATTCCTTTCTAGGTGTTCCACCACTCTTCTCCTGATAATCTTCTCCATGATTTTGCATACTATACATGTCAGTGACACTGGTCTGTAGTTTAATGCTTCATGTCTGTCTCCTTTTTTAAAGATTGGGACTACATTTGCTGTCTTCCATACCTCAGGCAATCTCCCTGTTTCGATAGATGTATTGAATATTGTCGTTAGGGGTACACATAGCGCCTCTGCTCCCTCTCTCAATACCCATGGGGAGATGTTATCTGGCCCCATTGCCTTTGAGGTATCTAGTTCACTCAGAAGCCTCTTCACTTCTTCCTCGGTTGTGTGCACTGTGTCCAGCACATGGTGGTGTGCCCCACCTCTCCGTCTTTCTGGAGCCCCTTCTGTCTCCTCTGTGAACACTTCTTTGAATCTCTTGTTGAGTTCCTCACATACTTCACGGTCATTTCTTGTTGTCTCTCCTCCTTCCTTCCTTAGCCTGATTACCTGGTCCTTGACTGTTGTTTTCCTCCTGATGTGGCTGTACAACAGTTTCGGGTCAGATTTGGCTTTCGCTGCTATGTCATTTTCATATTGTCTTTGGGCCTCCCTTCTTATCTGTGCATATTCGTTTCTGGCTCTACGACTTCTCTCCTTATTCTCCTGGGTCCTTTGCCTTCTATATTTCTTCCATTCCCTAGTACACTTGGTTTTTGCCTCCTTGCACCTTTGGGTAAACCATGGGCTCATCCTGGCTTTTTCATTATTCCTGTTACCCTTGGGTACAAACCTCTCCTCAGCCTCCTTGCATTTTGTTTCTACATATTCCATCATCTCATTAACTGGCTTCCCTGCCAGTTCTCTGTCCCACTGAACCCCGTTCAGGAAGTTCCTCATTCCTGTGTAGTCCCCTTTCTTGTAGTTTGGCTTCATTCGTCCTGGCCTTACTGCTTCTCCCACCACTTGTAGCTCCACTGTGTATTCGAAGCTTAAAACCACATGGTCACTGGCCCCAAGGGGTCTTTCATATGTGATGTCCTCGATATCTGCACTACTCAAGGTGAATACTAAGTCCAGCCTTGCTGGTTCATCCTCTCCTCTCTCTCTTGTAGTGTCCCTTACGTGTTGGTACATGAAGTTTTCCAGTACCACCTCCATCATCTTAGCCCTCCATGTATCTTGGCCCTCATGCGGGTCCAAGTTCTCCCAATCGATCTCCTTGTGGTTAAAGTCACCCATGATCAGGAGCTTTGCCCTGCATGCATGAGCTCTTCTGGCCACTGTAGCCAGTGTGTCAACCATCGCTCTATTGCTCTCGTCGTACTCTTGCCTTGGCCTCCTGCTGTTCTGTGGTGGGTTATACATCACTGCTATTACCACCTTGGGACCTCCAGAGTGAAGCGTTCCCGCTATGTAATCACTTTCTTCTCCGCTGTCTCCTATCTCCAGCTCATCAAAATTCCAGCGATTTTTGATCAGCAATGCCACTCCTCCCCCCCCCTGTTCCCTCTGTCTTTTCTCAGGATTTGGTATCCCGTTGGAAAGATGGCATCTGTTATCATACCTGTAAGCTTGGTTTCTATGAGAGCTATGATGTCCGGTGATGCCTGTTTGACTCTTTCATGCCACTCCTCCCACTTATTTGTTATTCCATCAGTGTTTGTGTATCATACCTTCAGTTTCCTTTCCAACACTGTGGTTTGGAAGGCTTGTGAGGGTGGGAGACCTGGTAGCATACTGTGGGATTCTATAGCTCGGTGTTGGGTGGAGGCTGTGGGTATGGATTGTAGTGTGTGTTGGGATGGTGTGATAGGTTGTATGGTTCTGAGAATAGTTGTGTGTGTGCTTGCCCTTGCTGTTCTGTTCTGCTCTGACTGACCTCTGCTGGTTCCATCCTTGTCTCTTTTCCTAGCTCCTTTCGCTTTTTTGTCCTCTCCCTCAGCTGCTGTCGTTCTGATTGTGTTCTGTCTCTGTCTAGGAACACCTTCTTGTACTCTTCCGAGTATTTCAACCGTGGTTTCTCTAGGAGGATCCTGCTCCGCACTGTTTCTGTCCTGAGAATCAGCTTGATTGGTCGGTTTCTCCCCTTTGAGTAACCCCCTATTCTCTGAAAATTTGCAATCTCGTCCATCTCTTCACCTATTTCCGTGATGATTTTCTCAATCTCCTTTCTTTCTTCCTGCTGCCTTTCAGTGTGTGTCCTTTCCTCTCTCTCCTGAAGCCCATGGATAAACACTGATGGTGTGTGTGTGTGTGTGTGTGTGTGTGTGTGTGTGTGTGTGTGTGTGTGTGTGTGTGTGTGTGTGTGTGTGTGTGAGTGTGTGTGTGTGTGTGTGTGTGTACCCACTTAGTTCTGGTTGCAGGGGTAGAGTCATAGCTCCTGGCCCCGCCTCTTCACTGGCCACTACTGGGTAACTTCCTGCACCATGAGCTTTATCATACCTCTGCTTAAACCTATGTATGGATGCTGCCTCCACTACATCGCTTCCCAAACTATTCCACTTCCTGACTACTCTGTGACTGAAGAAATACTTCCTAACATCCCTGTGATTCATCTGTGTCTTCAACTTCCAACTATGTCCCCGTGTTGTTGTGCCTCATCTCTGGAACATTCTGTCTCTGTCCACCTTGTCAATTCCTCTCAGTATTTTATATGTAGTTATCAAGTTCCCCCTATCTCCCCAGTCCTCCAGTGTCGTCAGGTCGATTTCCCTTAACCTCTCCTCGTAGGACATACCCCTTAGCTCTGGGACTAGTCTTATTGCAAACCTTTGCACTTTCTCTAGTTTCTTTACGTGCTTGGCTAGGTGTGGGTTCCAAACTGGTGCCGCATACTCCAATATGGGCCTAAAGTACACAGTGTACAGGGTCCTGAACGATTCCTTATTAAGATGGCGGAATGCTGTTCTGAGGTTTGCTAGGCGCCCATATGCTGCAGCAGTTATTTGGTTGATGTGCTCTTCAGGAGATGTGCCTGGTGTTATACTCGCCCAAAGATCTTTTTCCTTGAGTGAGGTTTGTAGTCTCTGGCACCTAGACTGTACTCCGTCTACGGTCTTCTTTGCCCTTTCCCAATCTTCATGACTTTGCACTTGGTGGCGTTGAACACCAGGAGTCAATTGCTGGACCAGGTCTGCAGCCTGCCCAGATCCCTTTGTAGTTCTGCCTGGTCCTCGTCCGATTGAATTCTTCTCATGAATTTCACGACATCTGCAAACAGGAACACCTCGGAATCTATTCTTTCCGTCATGTCGTTCACAAATACCAGAAAAAGCATTGGTCCTAGGACTAACCTCTGTGGAACCCCACTCGTCACAGATGCCCGCCCACTCAGACACCTCACCTTGTACCGTGACTCGCTGCTGTCTCGCTGCTGATGTAGAGGAGCCAGGATTCATACATAACTTTAATAAGAGATATGAGACAGCTCGTGGGGCAGGAAGCGTGATCTAGTAGCGACCAGTGAAGACGCAGGGCCAGAAGCTATGACTCGACCCCTGCAAACAACACACAAAGCAACACACACACACACACACACACACACACACACAAATAAAAAAAATCCTGTGTCACAAACCTACTGGAGTTTTAAGACAAGGTGACAAAAGTACAAGAATACATAACAACATACAACAACATACAACAACATACAACAATATACAACAACATACACCAACATACAACAACATACACCAACATACAACAACATAGAACAACATACAACAACATACAACAACACTCAACAACATATAACAGCATACAACAACATACAATATCATACAACAACATACAACAGCATACAACAACATACAACAACATACAACAACATACAACAACATACAATAGCATACAACATACAACAACATACAACAACATACAATAGCATACAACAACATACAACAATATACAACAACATACAACCACAAACAACATAAAATAGCATAGAACAACATGCAACAACATTCAGCAACATACAACAACATACAACAACATATAACAACATACAACAACATACAACAACATACAACCACAAACAACAACATACAACAACATACAACAATATATAACAACACAAAACAACGCACAACAACACTTAACAACACTCATCAACATACAACAACACACAACAACACACAACAACACATAACAACACACAACAACACACAACAACACACAACAACACTCAACAACATATATCAACACATAACAACACATAACAACATACAACAACATACATCAACACACAGCAACACACAACAACACACAACAACATACAACAACACACAACAACATACAATAACACTTAACAACATACAACAACATACAACAACACACAACAACACACAACAACACACATTAACTCACAACAACACACAACAACACTCAACAACATACAACAACACACAACAACACTCAACAACATAAAACAACATACAACAACATACAACAACATACAACAACATACAACAACACACAACAACACACATTAACACACAACAACACACAACTACACACAACAACACTCAACAACATACAACAACATACAACAACACACAACAACACACAACAACACACATTAACACACAACAACACACAACAACACACAACAACACACAACAACACACATTAACACACAACAACACACAACAACACACATTAACACACAACAACACACAACTACACGCAACAACACTCAACAACATACAACAACATACAACAACACACAACAACACACAACAACACACATTAACACACAACAACATACAACAACACACAACAACACACAACAACACACATTAACACACAACAACACACAACAACACATAACAACACTCAACAACATACAACAACATACAACAACACACAACAACATACAACAACATACAACAACATACAACAACACACAACAACATACAACAACATACAACAACATACAACAACACACAACAACATACAACAACATACAACAACATACAACAACACACAACAACATACAACAACACTCAACAACATAAAACAACACTCAACAACACACAACAACATACAACAACATACAACAACATACAACAACACACAACAACATACAACAACATACAACAACACTCAACAACATAAAACAACACTCAACAACACACAACAACATACAACAACATACAACAACACACAACAACATACAACAACACACAACAACATACAACAACATACAACAACATACAACAACACACAACAACATACAACAACATACAACAACACTCAACAACATAAAACAACACTCAACAACACACAACAACACACAACAACACACAACAACACACAACAACACACAACAACACACAACAACACTCAACAACATACAACAACATACAACAACACACAACAACACACAACAACACACAACAACACACAACAACACTCAACAACATACAACAATATACAACAACATACAACAACACACAACAACACACAACAACACACATTAACACACAACAACACACAACAACACACAACAACACACAACAACACACAACAACACTCAATAACACTCAACAACATACAACAACATACAACAACACTCAACAACACTCAACAACATACAACAACATACAACAACACTCAACAACACTCAACAACATACAACAACATACAACAACATACAACAACACACAACAACACTCAACAACACTCAACAGCATACAACAACATACAACAACACACAACAACACACAACAACACACAACAACACACAACAACACACAACAACACACAACAACACACAACAACACTCATCAACACTCAACAACATAAAACAACATACAACAACACACAACAACACACAACAACACTCAACAACACTCAACAACATACAACAACACACAACAACACTCAACAACATACAACAACACACAACAACACTCAACAACACACAACAACACACACCAACATACATCAACACTCAACAACATACAACAACACACAACAACACTCAACAACATAAAACAACATACAACAACATACAACAACATACAACAACATACAACAACACACAACAACACACATTAACACACAGCAACACACAACAACACTCAACAACATACAACAACACACAACAACACTCAACAACACACAACAACACACAACAACACACATTAACACACAACAACACACACCAACATACATCAACACTCAACAACATACAACAACATACAACAACACACAACAACATACAACAACACACAACAACACACAATAACACACAACAACACACAACAACACACAATAACACACAACAACACACAACAACACTCAACAACACAGAACAACATACAACAACATACAACAACACAGAACAACACACAACAACACTCAACAACACACACCAACATACATCAACACTCAACAACATACAACAACATACAACAACACACAACAACACACAACAACATACAACAACACACAACAACACACAATAACACACAACAACATACAACAACACTCAACAACACACAACAACATACAACAACATACAACAACACACAACAACATACAACAACATACAACAACACAGAACAACACACATTAACACACAACAACACACAACAACATACAACAACATACAACAACATACAACAACACACAACAACATACAACAACACACAACAACACACAACAACACACATTAACACACAACAACACACAACAACACACAACAACATACAACAACATACAACAACACACAACAACATACAACAACACACAACAACACACATTAACACACAACAACACACAACAACATACAACAACATACAACAACATACAACAACACACAACAACACACAACAACACACAACAACATACAACAACACACAACAACATACATCAACACACAACAACATACAACAACACAAAACAACACACAACAACACACAACAACATACAACAACACACAACAATGTACAACAACACACAACAACACACAACAACATACAACAACATACAACAACATACAACAACACACAACAACATACAACAACACACAACAACACACATTAACACACAACAACACACAACAATGTACAGCAACATACAACAACACACAACAACATACATCAACTCACAACAACATACAACAACACAAAACAACACACAACAACACACAACAACATACAACAACACACAACAATGTACAACAACATACAACAATACACAGCAACATACAACAACACACAGCAACACACAGCAACACACAACAATACACAACAACACACAACAACATACAACAACACACAACAACACACAGCAACACACAACAACATACATTAACACACAGCAACACACAACAACACACAACAATATACAACAACACACAGCAACATACATCAACACACAACAACACAGAGTAACACACAACAACACACAACAACACTCAACAACATACAACAACACTCAACAACATACTCCAACACTCAACAATATAAATCAACACATAACAATACACAACAACATACGACAACATATATCAACACACAGCAACACACAACAACACACACCAACATACATCAACACTCAACAACATACAACAACACACAACAACACACAACAACACTCAATAACACTCAACAACATACAACAACATACAACAACACTCAACAACACTCAACAACATACAACAACATACAACAACACTCAACAACACTCAACAACATACAACAACATACAACAACATACAACAACACACAACAACACTCAACAACACTCAACAACATACAACAACATACAACAACACACAACAACACACAACAACACACAACAACACACAACAACACACAACAACACACAACAACACTCATCAACACTCAACAACATAAAACAACATACAACAACACACAACAACACACAACAACACTCAACAACACTCAACAACATACAACAACACACAACAACACTCAACAACATACAACAACACACAACAACACTCAACAACACACAACAACACACACCAACATACATCAACACTCAACAACATACAACAACACACAACAACACTCAACAACATAAAACAACATACAACAACATACAACAACATACAACAACATACAACAACACACAACAACACACATTAACACACAGCAACACACAACAACACTCAACAACATACAACAACACATAACAACACTCAACAACACACAACAACACACAACAACACACATTAACACACAACAACACACACCAACATACATCAACACTCAACAACATACAACAACATACAACAACACACAACAACATACAACAACACACAACAACACACAATAACACACAACAACACACAACAACACACAATAACACACAACAACACACAACAACACTCAACAACACAGAACAACATACAGCAACATACAACAACACAGAACAACACACAACAACACTCAACAACACACACCAACATACATCAACACTCAACAACATACAACAACATACAACAACACACAACAACACACAACAACATACAACAACACACAACAACACACAATAACACACAACAACATACAACAACACTCAACAACACACAACAACATACAACAACATACAACAACACACAACAACATACAACAACATACAACAACACAGAACAACACACATTAACACACAACAACACACAACAACATACAACAACATACAACAACATACAACAACACACAACAACATACAACAACACACAACAACACACAACAACACACATTAACACACAACAACACACAACAACATACAACAACATACAACAACATACAACAACACACAACAACATACAACAACACACAACAACACACATTAACACACAACAACACACAACAACATACAACAACATACAACAACATACAACAACACACAACAACATACAACAACATACAACAACACACAACAACATACATCAACACACAACAACATACAACAACACAAAACAACACACAACAACACACAACAACATACAACAACACACAACAATGTACAACAACACACAACAACACACAACAACATACAACAACATACAACAACATACAACAACACACAACAACATACAACAACACACAACAACACACATTAACACACAACAACACACAACAATGTACAACAACATACAACAACACACAACAACATACATCAACACACAACAACATACAACAACACAAAACAACACACAACAACACACAACAACATACAACAACACACAACAATGTACAACAACATACAACAATACACAGCAACATACAACAACACACAGCAACACACAGCAACACACAACAATACACAACAACACACAACAACATACAACAACACACAACAACACACAGCAACACACAACAATATACAGCAACACACAACAACACACAACAATATACAACAACACACAGCAACATACATCAACACACAACAACACAGAGTAACACACAACAACACACAACAACACTCAACAACATACAACAACACTCAACAACATACACCAACACTCAACAATATAAATCAACACATAACAATACACAACAACATACGACAACATATATCAACACACAGCAACACACAACAACACACACCAACATACATCAACACTCAACAACATACAACAACACACAACAACACACAACAACATACAACAACACACAACAACACACATTAACACACAACAACACTCAACAACACTCAACAACATACAACAACACTCAACAACATTCAACAACACACAACAACACACAACAACATACATCAACACTCAACAACATACAACAACATACAACAACACACAACAACATACAACAACACTCAACAACACACAACAACATACAACAACATACAACAACACACAAAAACATACAACAATATACAACAAAGAACAACATACAACAACACACAACAACACACATTAACACACAACAACATACAACAACACACAACAATATACAACAACATACAACAACACACAACAACACACAACAACATACAACAACACACAACAACACACATTAACACACAACAACACTCAACAACACTCAACAACATAGAACAACACACAACAACACACAACAATATACACCAACACACAACAATATACACCAACACACAACAATATACACCAACACACAACAATATACACCAACACACAACAATATACACCAACACACAACAATATACACCAACACACAACAATATACACCAACACACAACAATATACAGCAACACACAACAACACACAACAACACACAACAACATACATCAACACACAACAACATACAACAACACACAACAACACACAACAACATACACCAACACACAACAACATACAATAACATACAACAACATACAACAACATACATCAACACTCAACAACGTACATCAACACACAACAACACACAACAACATACAACAACATACAACAACACACAGCAACATGCAACAACACACAGCAACACACAACAACACACAACAACATACTACAATACACAGCAACATACAACAACACACAGCAACATACATTAACACACAGCAACCGACAACAACATACAACAACATACAACAACATACAGCAACACACAACAACACACAACAACACACAACAACATACAACAACATACAACAACATACAGCAACACACAACAACACACAACAACACACAACAAGATACAACAACACACAAAAACACACAGCAATACAGAACAACATACATTAACACACAGCAACACACAACAACACATAACAACACACAGCAACACACAACAATACACAACAATACACAGCAACATACAACAACACACAGCAACACACAGCAACACACAGCAACATACAACAATACACAACAACACACAACAACATACAACAACACACAACAACATACAACAACACACAACAACACACAGCAACACACAACAACACACAACAATATACAGCAACACACAACAATATACACCAACACACAACAATATACAGCAACACACAACAATATACACCAACACACAACAATATACAGCAACACACAACAATATACAGCAACACACAACAACACACAACAATATACAGCAACACACAACAATATACACCAACACACAACAATATACAGCAACACACAACAATATACACCAACACACAACAATATACAGCAACACACAACAACACACAGCAACACACAGCAACACACAACAATACACAACAACACACAACAACATACAACAACACACAGCAACACACAGCAACACACAACAACATACATTAACACACAGCAACACACAACAACACACAGCAACACACAGCAACACACAACAATACACAACAACACACAACAACATACAACAACACACAACAACACACAGAAACACACAACAACACACAACAACACACAGAAACACACAACAACATACATTAACACACAGCAACACACAACAACATACAACAACATACAACAACACACAGCAACATACAACAACACACAGCAACACACAACAACATAGAACAACATGCATCAACACACAACAACACACAACAACACACAACAACAGACAACAACACTCAACAACACACAACAACACACAACAACACTCAACAACACACAACGACACAAAACAACACACAACAACACTCAACAACATACATCAACATAAAACAACACACAACAACACAAAACAACACACAACAACACACAACAACACTCAACAACACACAACAACAGATAACAACACACAACAACACACAACAACAGACAACAACACTCAACAACACACAACAACACACAACAACACTCAACAACACACAACAACACACGACAACACACAACAACACACAACAACATACAACAACACACAGCAGCACACAACAACACACAACAACACACAACAACACTCAACAACATACATCAACACACAACAACACACAACAACACACAACAACACACAACAACACACAACAACACACAACAACACACAACAACACTCAACAACACACAACAACACACAACAACACACAACAACACACAACAACACACAACAACACTCAACAACATACATCAACACACAACAACACACAACAACACACAACAACACTCAACAACACACAACAACACACAGCAACACACAACAACACACAGCAACACACAACAACACACAGCAACACACAGCAACACACAGCAACACACAACAACACACAGCAACACACAGCAACACACAGCAACACACAGCAACACACAGCAACACACAGCAACACACAGCAACACACAACAACACACAGCAACACACAACAACACACAGCAACACACAGCAACACACAGCAACACACAGCAACACACAACAACACACAGCAACACACAACACACAGCAACACACAACACACAGCAACACACAACACACAGCAACACACAACACACAGCAACACACAACACACAGCAACACACAGCAACACACAACAATACACAGCAACACACAGCAACACACAGCAACACACAACAACACACAGCAACACACAGCAACACACAACAACACACAGCAACACACAGCAACACACAGCAACACACAGCAACACACAGCAACACACAGCAACACACAGCAACACACAACAACACACAGCAACACACAGCAACACACAGCAACACACAACAACACACAGCAACACACAACAACACACAGCAACACACAGCAACACACAGCAACACACAACAACACACAGCAACACACAGCAACACACAGCAACACACAACAACAACAACAAAAGACGTGTCCGCCAGCTTGTTCAAGGTCCAAATTTGGGTGAAGTATTTTCAATGTACGAGCGACCCTGAAGCAGGAGGAGGAGGAGAAGCAGCAGGAGGAGGAGGAGGAGAAGCAGGAGGAGGAGGAGGAGGAGGACTAGGAGGAGGAGGAAGAGAAGGAGGGAACTAGTGTCTGGGAGATTAACGCAAAAATCTGCATTTAACATTACTGTGGTGATTGTGTACAGTCAGCTGGATGACTGTCACCTTGCACCACGTGACGGAGGGAGAGGCATCTCAGACTAAAGTGCCACGTGTAAGACCATGTGACGGGGGGAGAGGTGGGCACCTCAGACTAAAGTGCCAGGCGCTGGCTTATCTTTTTCATCTCTCTCTCTCTCTCTCTCTCTCTCTCTCTCTCTCTCTCTCTCTCTCTCTCTCTCTCTCTCTCTCTCTCTCTCTTCTTCTTCTTCTTCTTTTCTCTCTCTATTT
The DNA here is from genome assembly GCF_038502225.1 of Cherax quadricarinatus. NCBI lineage: Eukaryota > Metazoa > Arthropoda > Malacostraca > Decapoda > Parastacidae > Cherax > Cherax quadricarinatus. The sequence goes on from NW_027195825.1 coordinate 93,303, forward strand.
CTTTAATTACCAGGAGGAACACTAATACCTGGCAGAAGCACACAAGAAACGTGATCTACGTCATCTCAGCATTCCACCAGGTCGCTAATCACAGACAGTCTCGTTAATTAGAAAAAGTCATGCTAATCAGAGACAGTCATGCTGGAATGGAAAGTCTGAGATGTGAAGGAGAGATTTAGAGCAGAGATGGAGCGGGAAGAATGTTGGAGGTGGAAGCGTGATCTCCAGCGCGTGATGAACAGAAAGAGATGGACGGATCCTGCTCTGTCTGCTCAGGAAGAGACACCATGGAGAGATATCTCTCCCTACCTCAACATCTCTCTCTCTGGGAGAGACAATAACAATACACCAGATTGAACATCGCAATTCTCTACTTCTCGTTCTTACTCAGTGAACTGCCTCACGCGAGATGAGAATTGTCACGTAGATTACAAATATCAATTTGCTTTTAGCTGAGGTTGTATGATATGAGGGTTGGAGGGAGAGGGAGGGGAGAGGGATTGGGTTAGGGAAATAGAGAGGGAGGGGAAGAGGGAGTGGGAGTGGGAAAGGGAGAGGGAGAGGGAGAGGGAGAGGGAGAGGGAAAATGTCTCAGAGGTGCATGGAAGAGCCAGGTAATGCGTGGGCCTGGACGCAGGGTGTGTCGTAAAGTGTTTTGACTCGTATCTCGCGACAATATTGAGCTCCCACCGTGTTTAGGCGACCCTCCCTCTAGTGCTGCTATGTTGCACACACGACCCTCTAGTCTTGCAAAGGCACGTACGACCCTCCAGTCCAGTTATGTTGCATACACGACCTTTCAATTTTTGTCACAACACATACACGGCCCTCTAGTCCTGCGACGACACATACACGACCATCTAGTCTTGCCACGACACATACACGATCCTCTAGTCTTTCCACGGCACATACATGACCGTCTAGTGTTGCCACGACACATACACGACGGGTCTTATGGTCATTCCTTCATTGACGAAGCTCGTTCACTGGGGCTAGTCCCTTTCGATGGTAAACATTCAACTCGTCGTTGAACATTCAACCTGTAGTTGAACATTCACCCCGTCGTTGAACATTCATCCCGTCGTTCAATTTCAGACACCGACAGGGAAGTTATCAGTGACTTAATCAGTACCTCTGTCTTCCGCCCAGTCAGGCGTTAGTTAACAGCTCGGTTTATATTGTTATCAGTATTTAACTATTCGTAAAAATAATGTAATTCAGCAACGATGATGATTTGAGGGAAAAAAAACCTTGACGGGATATAAGTAGAGCTTTTTATTTATTTATTTATTTATTTGTTTATTTATTTTGAGGCGTTTTAAATCAAGGCGGCCGTGAAGACCACGATGAAGAGAAAATTCAGCTCTGAGATGGACGAAACATAACGGAACGTAACATTGCTTGAGGACCAGCCGCTCTGAAAGCATTTTTTTTTACGGCTCTAACGGTGGGCTATCTGATCGTAAAGCATTTTTATCGACACCACGAACGGCTTTTTCATTTGTCACAGCGTCCCGCAGGGAAGAAACTTAGCTGCGTGACGATACGTTCTTCCACCTGGTGATGTGGAAGTCTGTGCCGCCTCTTACTGCGACTTTTACAAGAAAGATCAAGAGAATCTTACAAAGTTGAGCAAAAAATGAGAGCCTAACGGGGCCGCTGTTGACGGCAACACTTAGTGCCTATTAAAAACTCTCAGAAGGAAAAAAATATTTGAGCTCTCAGCCTTGGATACATTAAGGTTTATCTGTTCTTTTAGTGTCATCAAGAATCCTGGCGCACAAACAGTAATGACGCACAAACAAAACTGACAAACACGCACTACTTACGCACAAATATTAGAGATACACAAAAATCACTGACTCACAAAACAGTACTGACGCTACTGATGCACAAACAGTGCCTTGTGGTGTGGCGGTGCTCAATGTGAGTGGTGGTGCTCTGTGTGAGTGGTGGTGCTCAGTGTAAGTGGTGGTGCTCTGTGTGAGTGGATGTGCTCAGTGTGAGTGGTGGTGCTCAGTGTGATTGGTGGTGCTCAGTGTGAGTGGTGGTGCTCAGTGTGAGTGGTGGTGCTCAGTGTGAGTGGTGGTGCTCAGTGTGAGTGGTGATGCTCAGTGTGAGTGGTGGTGCTCAGTGTGATTGGTGGTGTTCAGTGTGAGTGGTGGTGCTCAGTGTGAGTGGCAGTGCTCAGTGTGAGTGGCGGTGCTCAGTGTGAGTGGTGGTGCTCAGTGTGAGTGGTGGTGCTCAGTGTGAGTGGTGATGCTCAGTGTGATTGGTGGTGTTCAGCGTGAGTGGTGGTGCTCAGTGTGAGTGGTGGTGCTCAGTGTGATTGGTGGTGCTCAGTGTGAGTGGTGGTGCTCAGTGTGAGTGGTGGTGCTCAGTGGGAGTGGCAGTGCTCAGTGTGAGTGGTGGTGCTCAGTGTGAGTGGTGGTGCTCAGTGTGAGTGGTGGGGCTCAGTGTGAGTGGTGGGGCTCAGTGTGAGTGGTGGTGCTCAGTGTGAGTGGTGGTGCTCAGTGTGAGTGGTGGGGCTCAGTGTGAGTGGTGGTGCTCAGTGTGAGTGGTGGTGCTCAGTGTGAGTGGCAGTGCTCAGTGTGAGTGGCGGTGCTCAGTGTGAGTGGCAGTGCTCAGTGTGAGTGGCGGTGCTCAGTGTGAGTGGTGGTGCTCAGTGTGAGTGGTGGTGCTCAGTGTGAGTGGTGGTGCTCAGTGTGAGTCGTGATGCTCAGTGTGAGTGGTGGTGCTCAGTGTGAGTGGTGGTGCTCAGTGTGAGTGGTGATGCTCAGTGTGAGTGGTGGTGCTCAGTGTGAGTGGTGGTGCTCAGTGTGATTGGTGGTGCTCAGTGTGAGTGGTGGTGCTCAGTGGGAGTGGTGAGGCTCAGTGTGAGTGGTGATGCTCAGTGTGAGTGGTGGTGCTCAGTGTGAGTGGTGGTGCTCAGTGTGATTGGTGGTGCTCAGTGTGAGTGGTGGTGCTAAGTGTGAGTGGTGGTGCTCAGCGTGAGTGGTGATGCTCAGTGTGAGTGGTGGTGCTCAGTGTGAGTGGTGGTGCTCAGTATGATTGGTGGTGCTCAGTATGATTGGTGGTGCTCAGTGTAAGTGGTGACGCTCAGTGTGAGTGGTGGTGCTCAGTGTGAGTGGTGGTGCTCAGTGTGTGTCGTGGTGCTAAGTGTGAGTGGTGATGCTCTGTGTGAGTGGTGGTGCTCAGTGTGAGTGGTGGTGCTCAGTGTGAGTGGTGGTGCTCAGTGTGAGTGGTGGTGCTCAGTGTGAGTGGTGGTGCTCAGTGTGAGTGGCGATGCTCAGTGTGAGTGGTGGTGTTCAGTGTGAGTGGTGGTGCTCAGTGTGAGTGGTGGTGCTCAGTGTGAGTAGTGGTGCTCAGTGTGAGTGGTGGTGCTCAGTGTGAGTGGTGGTGATCAGTGCGATTGGTGGTGCTCAGTGTGAGTGGTGGTGCTCAGTGTGAGTGGTGGTGCTCAGTGTGAGTGGTTGTGTTCAGTGTGAGTGGTGATGCTCAGTGTGAGTGGTGGTGCTCAGAGTGAGTGGTGATGCTCAGTGTGAGTGGTGGTGCTCAGTGAGTGGTGATGCTCAGTGTGAGTGGTGGTGCTCAGTGAATGGTGGCTCTCAGGGTGAGTGGTGGTGCTCAGTGTGAATGGTGATGCTCAGTGTGAGTGGTGGTGCTCAGTGTGAGTGGTGGTTCTCAGTGTGAGTGGTGATGCTCAGCGCAAGTGGTGGTGCTCAGTGTGAGTGGTGGTGCTCAGTGTGAGTGGTGGTGCTCAGTGTGAGTGGTGGTGCTCAGTGTGAGTGATGGTGCTCAGTGTGAGTGGTGATGCTCAGTGTGAGTGGTAGTGCTCAGTGTGAGTGGTGGTGCTCAGTGTGAGTGGTGGTGCTTAGTGTGAGTGGTGATGTTCAGTGTGAGTTGTGATGCTCAGTGTGAGTGGTGGTGCTCAGTGTGAATGGTGATGCTCAGTGTGAGTGGTGGTGCTCAGTGTGAGTAGTAGTGCTCAGTGTGAGTGGTGGTGCTCAGTGTGAGTGGTGGTGTTCAGTGTGAGTGGTGGTGTTCAGTGTGAGTGGTGGTGCTCAGTGTGAGTGGTGGTGCTCAGTGTGAGTGGTGGTGCTCAGTGTGAGTTGTGGTGTTCAGTGTGAGTGGTGGTGCTCAGTGTGAGTGGTGGTGCTCAGTGTGAGTGGTGATGCTCAGTGTGAGTGGTGGTGCTCAGTGTGAGTGGTGGTGTTCAGTGTGAGTGGTGGTGCTCAGTGTGAGTGGTGGTGTTCAGTGTGAGTGGTGGTGCTCAGTGTGAGTTGTGGTGTTCAGTGTGAGTGGTGGTGCTCAGTGTGAATGGTGGTGCTCAGTGTGAGTGGTGGTGCTCAGTGTGAGTGGTGGTGCTCAGTGTGAGTGGTGGTGGTGCTAATATTTACGTCTTACTGACCTGCTGCTAATATTTACGTCTTACTGACCTGCTGCTAATATTTACGTCTTACTGACCTGCTGCTAATATTTACGTCTTACTGACCTGCTGCTAATATTTACGTCTTACTGACCTGCTGCTAATATTTACGTCTTACTGACCTGCTAATATTTACGTCTTACTGACCTGCTAATATTTACGTCTTACTGACCCGCTGCTAATATTTACGTCTTACTGACCTGCTGCTAATATTTACGTCTTACTGACCCGCTGCTAATATTTACGTCTTACTGACCTGCTGCTAATATTTACGTCTTACTGACCTGCGAATATTTACGTCTTACTGACCTGCTGCTAATATTTACGTCTTACTGACCTGCTAATATTTACGTCTTACTGACCTGCTGCTACTATTTACGTCTTACTGACCTGCTGCTAATATTTACGGCTTACTGACCTGCTACTAATATTTACGTCTTACTGACCTGCTGCTAATATTTACGTCTTACCGACCTGCTGCTAATATTTACGTCTTACTGACCTGCTGCTAATATTTACGTCTTACTGACCTGCTGCTAATATTTACGTCTTCCTGACCTGCTAATATTTACGTCTTACTGACCTGCTGCTAATATTTACGTCTTACTGACCTGCTGCTAATATTTACGTCATACTGACCTGCTGCTAATATTTACGTCTTACTGACCTGCTGCTAATATTTACGTCTTACTGACCTGCTGCTAATATTTACGTCTTACTGACCTGCTAATATTTACGTCTTACTGACCTGCTAATATTTACGTCTTACTGACCTGCTACTAATATTTACGTCTTACTGACCTGCTGCTAATATTTACGTCTTACTGACCTGCTAATATTTACGTCTTACTGACCTGCTACTAATATTTACGTCTTACTGACCTGCTGCTAATATTTACGTCTTACTGACCTGCTAATATTTACGTCTTACTGAACTGCTACTAATATTTACGTCTTACTGACCTGCAGTTAATATTTACGTCTTACTGACCTGCTGCTAATATTTACGTCTTACTGACCTGCTGCTAATATTTACGTCTTACTGACCTGCTACTAATATTTACGTCTTACTGACCTGCTGCTAATATTTACGTCTTACTGACCTGCTGCTAATACTTACGTCTTACTGACCTGCTGCTAATATTTACGTCTTACTGACCTGCTGCTAATATTTACGTCTTACTGACGTGCTGCTAATATTAACGTCTTACTGACCTGCTACTAATATTTACGTCTTCCTGACCTGCTAATATTTACGTCTTACTGACCTGCTGCTAATATTTACGTCTTACTGACCTGCTGCTAATATTTACGTCTTACTGACCTGCTGCTAATATTTACGTCTTACTGACCTGCTGCTAATATTTACGTCTTACTGACCTGCTGCTAATATTTACGTCTTACAGACCTGCTACTAATATTTACGTCTTACTGACCTGCTAATATTTACGTCTTACTGACCTCCTACTAATATTTACGTCTTACTGACCTGCTGCTAATATTTACGTCTTACTGACCTTCTGCTAATATTTACGTCTTACTGACCTGCTGCTAATATTTACGTCTTACTGACCTGCTGCTAATATTTACGTCTTACTGACCTGCTGCTAATATTTACGTCTTACTGACCTGCTGCTTATATTTACGTCTTACTGACCTGCTACTAATATTTACGTCTTACTGACCTGCTGCTAATATTTACGTCTTACTGACGTGCTGCTAATATTTGCGTCTTACTGACCTGCTGCTAATATTTACGTCTTACTGACCTGCTGCTAATATTTACGTCTTACTGACCTGCTACTAATATTTACGTCTTACTGACCTGCTGCTAATATTTACGTCTTACTGACCTGCTGCTAATATTTACGTCTTACTGACCTGCTGCTAATATTTACGTCTTACTGACCTGCTGCTAATATTTACGTCTTACTGACCTGCTGCTAATATTTACGTCTTACTGACCTGCTGCTAATATTTACGTCTTACTGACCTGCTACTAATATTTACGTCTTACTGACCTGCTGCTAATATTTACGTCTTACTGACCTGCTGCTAATATTTACGTCTTACTGACCTGCTGCTAATATTTACGTCTTACTGACCTGCTGCTAATATTTACGTCTTACTGACCTGCTAATATTTACGTCTTACTGACCTGCTGCTAATATTTACGTCTTCCTGACCTGCTAATATTTACGTCTTACTGACCTGCTGCTAATATTTACGTCTTACTGACCTGCTGCTAATATTTACGTCTTCCTGACCTGCTAATATTTACGTCTTACTGACCTGCTGCTAATATTTACGTCTTACTGACCTGCTGCTAATATTTACGTCTTCCTATCCTGCTAATATTTACGTCTTACTGACCTGCTGCTAATATTTACGTCTTACTGACCTGCTGCTAATATTTACGTCTTCCTGACCTGCTAATATTTACGTCTTACTGACCTGCTGCTAATATTTACGTCTTACTGACCTGCTGCTAATATTTACGTCTTACTGACCTGCTGCTAATGTTTACGTCTTCCTGACCTGCTAATATTTACGTCTTACTGACCTGCTGCTAATATTTACGTCTTCCTGACCTGCTAATATTTACGTCTTACTGACCTGCTGCTAATATTTACGTCTTACTGACCTGCTGCTAATATTTACGTCTTACTGACCTGCTGCTAATATTTACGTGTTACTGACCTGCTGCTAATATTTACGTCTTCCTGACCTGCTAATATTTACGTCTTACTGACCTGCTGCTAGTATTTACGTCTTACTGACCTGCTGCTAATATTTACGTCTTCCTGTCCTGCTAATATTTACGTCTTACTGACCTGCTGCTAATATTTACGTCTTCCTGACCTGCTAATATTTACGTCTTACTGACCTGCTGCTAATATTTACGTCTTCCTGACCTGCTAATATTTACGTCTTACTGACCTGCTGCTAATATTTACGTCTTCCTGACCTGCTAATATTTACGTCTTACTGACCTGCTGCTAATATTTACGTCTTCCTGACCTGCTAATATTTACGTCTTACTGACCTGCTGCTAATATTTACGTCTTACTGACCTGCTGCTAATATTTACGTCTTACTGACCTGCTGCTAATATTTACGTCTTCCTGACCTGGTAATATTTACGTCTTACTGACCTGCTGCTAATATTTACGTCTTACTGACCTGCTGCTAATATTTACGTCTTCCTGACCTGCTAATATTTACGTCTTCCTGACCTGCTAATATTTACGTCTTACTGACCTGCTGCTAATATTTACGTCTTCCTGACCTGCTAATATTTACGTCTTACTGACCTGCTAATATTTACGTCTTACTGACCTGCTGCTAATATTTACGTCTTACTGACCTGCTGCTAATATTTACGTCTTCCTGACCTGCTAATATTTACGTCTTACTGACCTGCTAATATTTACGTCTTACTGACCTGCTGCTAATATTTACGTCTTACTGACCTGCTGCTAATATTTACGTCTTACTGACCTGCTGCTAATATTTACGTCTTACTGACCTGCTGCTAATATTTACGTCTTACTGACCTGCTGCTAATATTTACGTCTTACTGACCTGCTGCTAATATTTACGTCTTACTGACCTGCTGCTAATATTTACGTCTTACTGACCTGCTGCTTATATTTACGTCTTACTGACCTGCTGCTAATATTTACGTCTTACTGACCTGCTGCTAATATTTACGTCTTACTGACCTGCTGCTAATATTTACGTCTTACTGACCTGCTGCTAATATTTACGTCTTACTGTCCTGCTGCTTATATTTACGTCTTACTGACCTGCTGCTAATATTTACGTCTTACTGACCTGCTGCTAATATTTACGTCTTACTGACCTGCTAATATTTACGTCTTACTGACCTGCTAATATTTACGTCTTACTGACCTGCTGCTTATATTTACGTCTTACTGACCTGCTGCTAATATTTACGTCTTACTGACCTGCTGGTAATATTTACGTCTTACTGACCTGCTGCTAATATTTACGTCTTACTGACCTGCTGCTTATATTTACGTCTTACTGACCTGCTGCTAATATTTACGTCTTACTGACCTGCTGCTAATATTTACGTCTTACTGACCTGCTGCTAATATTTACGTCTTACTGTCCTGCTGCTTATATTTACGTCTTACTGACCTGCTGCTAATATTTACGTCTTACTGACCTGCTGCTAATATTTACGTCTTACTGACCTGCTAATATTTACGTCTTACTGACCTGCTAATATTTACGTCTTACTGACCTGCTGCTTATATTTACGTCTTACTGACCTGCTGCTAATATTTACGTCTTACTGACCTGCTGGTAATATTTACGTCTTACTGACCTGCTGCTAATATTTACGTCTTACTGACCTGCTGCTTATATTTACGTCTTACTGACCTGCTGCTAATATTTACGTCTTACTGACCTGCTGCTAATATTTACGTCTTACTGACCTGCTGCTAATATTTACGTCTCACTGACCTGCTGCTAATATTTACGTCTTACTGACCTGCTGCTAATATTTACGTCTCACTGACCTGCTGCTAATATTTACGTCTTACTGACCTGCTGCTAATATTTACGTCTTACTGACCTGCTGCTAATATTTACGTCTCACTGACCTGCTGCTAATATTTACGTCTCACTGACCTGCTGCTAATATTTACGTCTCACTGACCTGCTGCTAATATTTACGTCTTACTGACCTGCTGCTAATATTTACGTCTCACTGACCTGCTGCTAATATTTACGTCTTACTGACCTGCTGCTAATATTTACGTCTCACTGACCTGCTGCTAATATTTACGTCTTACTGACCTGCTGCTAATATTTACGTCTTACTGACCTGCTGCTAATATTTACGTCTCACTGACCTGCTGCTAATATTTACGTCTCACTGACCTGCTGCTAATATTTACGTCTCACTGACCTGCTGCTAATATTTACGTCTTACTGACCTGCTGCTAATATTTACGTCTTACTGACCTGCTGCTAATATTTACGTCTCACTGACCTGCTGCTAATATTTACGTCTTACTGACCTGCTGCTAATATTTACGTCTTACTGACCTGCTGCTAATATTTACGTCTCACTGACCTGCTGCTAATATTTACGTCTCACTGACCTGCTGCTAATATTTACGTCTCACTGACCTGCTGCTAATATTTACGTCTTACTGACCTGCTGCTAATATTTACGTCTCACTGACCTGCTGCTAATATTTACGTCTTACTGACCTGCTGCTAATATTTACGTCTCACTGACCTGCTGCTAATATTTACGTCTTACTGACCTGCTGCTAATATTTACGTCTTACTGACCTGCTGCTAATATTTACGTCTCACTGACCTGCTGCTAATATTTACGTCTCACTGACCTGCTGCTAATATTTACGTCTCACTGACCTGCTGCTAATATTTACGTCTTACTGACCTGCTGCTAATATTTACGTCTTACTGACCTGCTGCTAATATTTACGTCTCACTGACCTGCTGCTAATATTTACGTCTTACTGACCTGCTGCTAATATTTACGTCTTACTGACCTGCTGCTAATATTTACGTCTCACTGACCTGCTGCTAATATTTACGTCTTACTGACCTGCTGCTAATATTTACGTCTCACTGACCTGCTGCTAATATTTACGTCTTACTGACCTGCTGCTAATATTTACGTCTTACTGACCTGCTGCTAATATTTACGTCTTACTGACCTGCTGCTAATATTTACGTCTCACTGACCTGCTGCTAATATTTACGTCTTACTGACCTGCTGCTAATATTTACGTCTCACTGACCTGCTGCTAATATTTACGTCTTACTGACCTGCTGCTAATATTTACGTCTTACTGACCTGCTGCTAATATTTACGTCTTACTGACCTGCTGCTAATATTTACGTCTTACTGACCTGCTGCTAATATTTACGTCTTACTGACCTGCTGCTAATATTTACGTCTTACTGACCTGCTGCTAATATTTACGTCTTACTGACCTGCTGCTAATATTTACGTCTTACTGACCTGCTGCTAATATTTACGTCTTACTGACGTGCTGCTAATATTTACGTCTTACTGACCTGCTGCTAATATTTACGTCTTACTGACCTGCTGCTAATATTTACGTCTTACTGACCTGCTGCTAATATTTACGTCTTACTGACCTGCTGCTAATATTTACGTCTTACTGACCTGCTGCTAATATTTACGTCTTACTGACCTGCTGCTAATATTTACGTCTTACTGACCTGCTGCTAATATTTACGTCTTACTGACCTGCTGCTAATATTTACGTCTTACTGACCTGCTGCTAATATTTACGTCTTACTGACGTGCTGCTAATATTTACGTCTTACTGACCTGCTGCTAATATTTACGTCTTACTGACCTGCTGCTAATATTTACGTCTTACTGACCTGCTGCTAATATTTACGTCTTACTGACCTGCTGCTAATATTTACGTCTTACTGACCTGCTGCTAATATTTACGTCTTACTGACCTGCTGCTAATATTTACGTCTTACTGACCTGCTGCTAATATTTACGTCTTACTGACGTGCTGCTAATATTTACGTCTTACTGACCTGCTGCTAATATTTACGTCTTACTGACCTGCTGCTAATATTTACGTCTTACTGACCTGCTCCTAATATTTACGTCTTACTGACCTGCTGCTAATATTTACGTCTTACTGACCTGCTGCTAATATTTACGTCTTACTGACCTGCTGCTAATATTTACGTCTTACTGACCTGCTGCTAATATTTACGTCTTACTGACCTGCTGCTAATATTTACGTCTTACTGACCTGCTGCTAATATTTACGTCTTACTGACCTGCTGCTAATATTTACGTCTTACTGACCTGCTGCTAATATTTACGTCTTACTGACCTGCTGCTAATATTTACGTCTTACTGACCTGCTGCTAATATTTACGTCTTACTGACCTGCTGCTAATATTTACGTCTTACTGACCTGCTGCTAATATTTACGTCTTACTGACCTGCTGCTAATATTTACGTCTTACTGACCTGCTGCTAATGTTTTACTGAACTTTGTTTACAAATTTGTCAGGCTAGTTGACCTTCACTTTGCATCATGATGATAATAATAATAATAATAAAAATAATAATAATAATAATAATAATAATAATAATAATAATAATAATAATAATAACAATAATAATAACAACAACAACAACAACAACAACAACAATAATAATAATAATAATAATAATAATAATAATAATAATAATAATAATAATAATAATAACAATAATAATAACAACAACAACAACAACAACAACAACAACAATAATAATAATAATAATAATAATAATAATAACAACAACAACAACAACAACAACAACAACAACAACAACAACAACAACAACAACAATAATAATAATAATAATAATAATAATAATAATAATAATCTTTATTTTTACAAGTACATGTACAAGGTATACAGACCATAACTGACATCAGTGACATACTACTATATAGAAAGCCGCTTGTTATGCAGAGCATTTCAGGCAAATTAAGTCAATTTTGTCCCAGGATGCGACCCACACCAGTTGACTAACACCCAGGTACCTATTTTACTAACAGGTGAGCATAGACAGCAGGTACCTTAATGAAACAAGTCCTAATGTTTGCACCCGTACCAATGGACCCTCGGACCTCAGTGTGCGTGGTGAGTACGCTTGCAATCGAGCGTAGAAGTCTTCCAAGTCTGTGAAACAAAAGTTTTCATCTCCAGAACTATCACAAGACACTGGGAAGCCCAAGAGATTCTGATGAACAATAAGTTCATTAAGAGAGTTGGATCCCACTAATGTACTGCCATTGACAGTGAAAAGAAGCTGCAGAACGTTTCGCTGTGGATAGAGCTTTGTCATGTTAAAACTTGACAAAGCTCTACACAGACAGAAACTCGTTCTCAGTTAAAACTTATTCTAGAGCCTACGTTTTATTATCGCCATCAAAGCGTTCCTAAAACTCTCCCAAAGACACATGTCGAAAATTTCCAGGGCTGGCGTGATGGTCGAGGCGTCTGGAGTCCTCCCCGCACACTAAATACATGTATTCTCAGTCATTCTTCTCAGGTGGACGAGCAGGCAGGCAAGAGCAAAATAAAATGTGGGGATAAAAAAAAAATCAAGGTTCGTCGTCCATGTCGAGGACCTCAGTGACAGAATTCTTGCCGCAGAAAATATCGTGAAGGTGTTACAAGAGGCTGTGTCACTAGCCACGTTGCTTTTTTTTCGGAATTCATAACTTTGATTAATGATTTTTTAAGCAAAAGTCACCAAAAGAACTTTTCTGAGGTTTAAGAAATAACAGATTTATCATTTGCTTGCTCGAAAATGGTTGCCGTATCGTCTTTCCAGGCAAACAATGGCAAACCAATTCTTTCTTTTCTTATCAATGTTATGCTTGCAATGGACACTTGATTAAAACCTCAGAGATATACATTACGCAGAGATCGGGTCATGTTGACTCCGAAATATTTGACATATTTTCCAAGCAGCTCATGAATACGCCAACAACGGGACAATGGAAGCAACTTGAAGGCCAAGTCCTGTACACAACTATTTTTTCTTCGTGTAGAATCCTAAGAAGCTGAGAGTTGTTGTTAGAATGCTGGATGTGAGTTTGTGAGGTGAACACAGAGTGTAGTGATCCCTGGATAGACCTCACGACACCAGCCTCAAACTTCACACATCCTCACCACAATTATAACTACCACTCGCGCAATCCAAGAGAAACAATAGCGGCAGAAACCACAACGTCGAGAAAGTCGTCCAGAGCGAAGATACGACAACATTCTTTACTACGTAGCAGTGGTCGCCAGTGTTGTGGTCACTCACCAGGGCTCTCACACCTCCAAAACCACAAAAAAACGACAGGATTCTTTCTCTTTCAATTATATATTTTTTGTACCTTCTAAATTATTTTCCGTTTGGGAACTAGTGTATTGGGATAGATGGTCAATCTCCTGGTCTTCGGGACTCGTGTCTTGGGATAAATGGTCAGTCTCCTGGTCTTCGGGACTCGTGTCTTGGGATAAATGGTCAATCTCCTGGTCTTCGGGACTCGTGTTTTGGGATAAATGGTCAGTCTCCTGGTTTTCGCACGATATCTAAAATCTTCAAGATCCACCATATGGTTTGTCTGTCCCGAATCAATAAGTGAACTGATAAGTTCCTTTACCTTACCTAAGTATTGTAATCACAAGTTCTGTCTGCTCAATTGAATTTCTGTCATATACTTTCCCGTATAAGACTGTCAATCCTTGGGTCCCCTTCGTTTTTTGATACATTGAGCAAACGCAATTTGTCCCCATCTACATTCATCCATCCCCCTCTGCTTTTCTAAGTCAGCCTTGGCCGAGGGACTCATTACCTCGTCTTTCATAAATAGTTCTACTCTTTTCACATGATGTCCTTGAATTTGCATTGATAAAACGAACTGGATGGAGAAACGTCTACAATAAAGACACTCAAATGTTGCACATGTGTCTAATTCTTCGTTGACCAGATTACCTGCCACTGCCCAGGTGTTGCAGTCTCTCGTGACATGACAGTCATGACGGAATTTAAGGTAAATTACCAATAGAGAGGTGACTCAGTAGTGTGTATATATATATATATATATATAGATATATATCTATATATATATATATATATATATATATATATATATATATATATATATATATATATATATATATATATATATATATATATATATATATATATATATATATATATATATATATATATATATATATATATATATATTAGTTCATTGAATAACATCACTTTAAGTATGTACGAGTTAAAATGTTGAAGTGCGTTGTGTTGCTGTGTGAAGTGTGTTATGGTGTTGTGAGCTGTTGCTGTGTTGAACTGTGTTGTGGTCTGGTGCTGTGTTAAAGTGTGTTGTAATGTGCTGAGGTGTGTTATGGTGCCGTGTTGTGCTGTGTTGGGGTGCTGTGTTGTGGTGCTGTGTTGTGCTGTGTTGGGGTGCTGTGTTGTGGTGCTGTGTTGTGCTGTGTTGGGGTGCTGTGTTGGGATGCTGCATGTGGCTCTCTGTAATGTTGTCTTGTGATGCTGTGTTGTGGTGCTGTATGTGGTGCTGTGTTATGCTGCTGTGTTGTGGTGCTGTGTTGTGGTGTTGTGTTGTGGTGTGTTGTGGTTCTGTGTTGTGGTGTTGTTTTGTGCTGCTGTGTGTGGTGCTGTGTTGTGGTGCTGTGTTGTGGTGCTGTGGTGTACTGCTGTGTTGTGCTGCTGTGTGGTGCTGTGTTGTGCTGCTGTGCATGGTGTTCTGTTCTGATGCTGTGTTGTGGTGATCTGTTACTGTACTGTGTGGTGCTGTGTATGGCGCTCTGTTGTGGTGCTGTGTTGTGACGCTGTGTTGTGGTGCTATGTTGTGGTGCTGTGTTGTGGTGTTGTGTTATGGTGTGTCTACCTGGATGGTATTCCAGAGATGAAAGCCCCAGCGGCCCGGTCCATGATCAGGCCTCCTGGTAGATCAGGGCCTAATCAACTAGACTGTTACTGCTGGCCACACGTAGTCCAACGTACGAACCACAGCCCGGTTGATCCGGCACTAACTTTATGTAGGCATCTGTCCAGGTCCCTCTTGAAGGCAGCCAGGGGTCTATTGGTAATTCCCCTTATGGCTGGTGGGAGGCTGTTGAACAGTCTTGGGCCCCGGACATTTACAATAATGAAAATATCTTTATTTCCACAAGCACATTTACAAGGTATACAGACCTAGCTGACATCAATGACATACTACTATAGGAAAGCCGCTTGTTATGCTGAGCATTTCGGGCACATTAGGCCAGTGTGTTATCTCTTAGTGTACTAAGGGCGCCCCTACTTTTCACTGGGGGTATGTTGCATCGCCTGCCAAGTCTTTTGCTCTTTCGTAGGGAGTGATTTCTATGTGCGTATTAGGGACCAGTCCCTCCAGGATTTTCCATGTGTAGATTATGATATATCTCTGTTGCCTGCGCTCCAGTGAGTATAAGTCAGGTGCTTCCAGGCGTTCCCAGTAGTTATGGTGTTTGACGGAACTTATACGTGCAGTACAGGTTCTCTGTACATTCTCTAGATCTGAGATTTTACCTGCCTTGAATGGAGATGTTAATGTACAGCAGTATTCTAGCCTGGAGAGAACAAGTGATTTAAAAAGAATCGTCATTGGTTTGACATCTCTCGTCTTGAATGTTCTCATTATCCATCCTATCAGCTTCCTCGCAGATGTGATAGTGGCATTGTTGTGGTCCTTGAAGGTGAGATCCTCAGACATTACCACTCTCAGGTCCTTCACATTGCTTTTCCGCTCTATTGTGTGATTAGAGTTTGCAGCATATTCAGCCTTAGTTATTATTTCTTCCAGTTTTCTATAACGGAGTAGTTGAATTTTGTCTTCATTGAACATATTGTTCTCCGCTGCCCATTGGAAAACTTAGTTTATATCTTCTTGGAGATTTACCGTGTACTCAGTGGATGCCACTCTCATGTAGATCCTAGTATCGTCTGCAAAGGATGGCACGGTGCTTTGGTTTACGTGTGTCTGTGTCTGATATGAGGATGAGGAACAGGATAGGGGCGAGTGCTGTGTCTTGTGGAACAGAGCTCTTCACTATGGCAGCTTCCGATTTAACTCTGTTTATCACTACTCTTTGTGTACTGTTGGTTAGAAAATTGAAGATCCATCTGTCCACTTTGCCAGGTATCACTTTAACACGCATTTTGTGTACTATTACACCATGATCACACTTGTGAAAGACTTTTGCAAAATCTGAGTACACTACATTTGCATTCTGTTTATCTTCCAGTGCATCCAAGACTATCAGAGTGGTCCAGTAGTTGCGAGAGGCAGGAACGACCTGTTCTGAATCCATGTTGTCCTAGTTGTGCAATTGTTGGGAATCCAAGTGGTTTGAAATCCTGCTTCTTAGAACTCTCTCAAAGATTTTTATGATGTAGGAAGTTAGAGCTACTGGCCTGTGGGTCTTAAGCTATTGCTTTGCTGCCACCTTTATGGAATGGGGCTATAGTCGCTGCTTTTAGTGACTGTGGAATCTCACCTGTGTCTATGCTCCTGCTCCATAGCATGCTTAGGGTTGTGTAGTACTGTGTTGTGATGCTGTGTTGTGGTGCTGTGTTGTGGTGCTGTGTTGTGGTGCTGTGTTGTGGTGCTGTGTTGTGGTGCTGTGCTGTGGTGTTGTGTTGTGCTGCCGTGTTGTGGTGCTGTGTTGTGGTGCTGTGTTGTGGTGCTGTGTTGTGGTGCTGTGTTGTGGTGGTGCGTTGTGGTGCTGTGTTGTGGTGCTGTATTGTGGTGCTGTGTTGTTGTGCTGTGTTGTTGTGCTGTGTTTTGGTGCTGTGTTGTGGTGCTGTGTTGTGGTGTTGTGTTGTGGTGCTGTGTTGTGGTGTTGTGTTATGGTGCTGTGTTGTGGTGCTGTGTTGTGGTGCTGTGTTGTGGTGCTGTGTTGTGGTGCTGTGTTGTGGTGCTGTGTTGTGGTGCTGTGTTGTGGTGCTGTGTTGTGGTGTTGTGTTGTGGTGCTGTGTTGTGGTGCTGTGTTGTGGTGTTGTGTTGTGGTGCTGTATTGTGGTGCTGTGTTGTGGTGTTGTGTTGTTGTGCTGTGTTGTGGTGCTGTGTTGTGGTGTTGTGTTGTGGTGCTGTGTTGTGGTGTTGTGTTGTGGTGCTGTGTTGTGGTATTGTGTTATGGTGCTGTGTTGTGGTGCTGTGTTGTGGTGCTGTGTTGTGGTGCTGTGTTTTGGTGCTGTGTTGTGGTGCAGTGTTGTGGTGTTGTGTTGTGGTGCTGTGTTGTGGTGCTGTGTTGTGGTGCTGTGTTGTGGTGCTGTGTTGTGGTGTTGTGTTGTGGTGCTGTGTTGTGGTGTTGTGTTGTGGTGCTGTGTTGTGGTGCTGTGTTGTGGTGCTGTGTTGTGGTGCTGTGTTGTGGTGCTGTGTTTTGGTGCTGTGTTGTGGTGCTGTGTTGTGGTGCTGTGTTGTGGTGCTGTGTTGTGGTGCTGTGTTCTGGTGTTGTGTTGTGGTGCTGTGTTGTGGTGCTGTGTTGTGGTGTTGTGTTGTGGTGCTGTGTTGTGGTGCTGTGTTGTGGTGTTGTGTTGTGGTGCTGTGTTGTGGTGTTGTGTTGTGGTGTTGTGTTGTGGTGTTGTGTTGTGGTGCTGTGTTGTGGTGCTGTGTTGTGGTGCTGTGTTGTGGTGTTGTGTTGTGGTGCTGTGTTGTGGTGTTGTGTTGTGGTGTTGTGTTGTGGTGCTGTGTTGTGGTGCTGTGTCGTGGTGCTGCGTTGTGGTGCTGTGTTGTGATGCTGTGTTGTGGTGCTGTGTTGTGGTGCTGTCTTCTGGTGCTGTCTTCTGGTGCTGTTTTGTGGTGCTGTGTTGTGGTGCTGTCTTGTGGTGTTGTGTTGTGTTGTGGTGTTGTGTTGTGGTGCTGTGTTGTGGTGCTGTGTTGTGGTGCTGTGTTGTGGTGCTGTGTTGTGGTGCTGTGTTGTGGTGCTGTGTTGTGGTGCTGTGTTGTGGTGTTGTGTTGTGGTGTTGTGTTGTGGTGCTGTGTGGTGGTGCTGTGTTGTGGTGCTGTGTTGTGGTGCTGTGTTGTGGTGCTGTGTTGTGGTGTTGTGTTGTGGTGCTGTGTTGTGTTGCTGTGTTGTGGTGTTGTGTTGTGGTGTTGTGTTGTGGTGCTGTGTTGTGGTGCTGTGTTGTGGTGCTGTGTTGTGGTGTTGTGTTGTGGTGTTGTGTTGTGGTGCTGTGTTGTGGTGCTGTGTTGTGGTGCTGTTGTGGTGTTATGTTGTGGTGCTGTGCTGTGGTGCTGTGTTGTGGTGCTGTGTTGTGGTGCTGTGTTGTCGTGCTGTGTTGTCGTGCTGTGTTGTCGTGCTGTGTTGTTGTGCTGTGTTGTGGTGCTGTGTTGTGGTGCTGTGTTGTGGTGTTGTGTTGTGGTGGTGTGTTGTGGTGCTGTGTTGTGGTGGTGTGTTGTGGTGGTGTCTTGTGGTGTTGTGTTGTGGTGTTGTGTTGTGGTGCTGTGTTGTGGTGGTGTGTTGTGGTGGTGTGTTGTGGTGCTGTGTTGTGGTGTTGTGTTGTGGTGCTGTGTTGTGGTGGTGTGTTGTGGTGCTGTGTTGTGGTGTTGTGTTGTGGCGCTGTGTTGTGGTGCTGTGTTGTGGTGCTGCGTTGTGGTGCTGTGTGGTGGTGCTGTGTTGTGGTGCTGTGTTGTGGTGCTGTATTGTGGTGCTGTGTTGTGGTGGTGTGTTGTGGTGGTGTGTTGTGGTGGTGTGTTTTTGTTCTGTGTTGTTGTACTGTGTTGTGGTGCTGTGTTGTGGTGCTGTGTTGTGGTGTTGTGTTGTGGTGCTGTGTTCTGGTGTTGTGTTATGGTGCTGTGTTGTGGTGTTGTGTTGTGGTGATGTGTTGTGGTGCTGTGTTGTGGTGGTGTGTTGTGGTGCTGTGTTGTGGTGTTGTGTTCTGGTGCTGTGTTGTGGTGCTGTGTTGTGGTGCTGTGTTGTGGTGCTGTGTTGTGGTGCTGTGTTGTGGTGCTGCGTTTTGGTGCTGTGTTGTGGTGCTGTGTTGTGGTGTTGTGTTGTGGTGCTGTGTTGTGGTGCTGTGTTGTGGTGTTGTGTTGTGGTGCTGTGTTGTGGTGCTGTGTTGTGGTGCTGTGTTGTGGTGCTGTGTTGTGGTGCTGTGTTGTGGTGTTGTGTTGTGGTGCTGTGTTGTGGTGCTGTGTTGTGGTGCTGTGTTGTGGTGCTGTGTTGTGGTGCTGTGTTTTGGTGCTGTGTTGTGGTGCTGTGTTGTGGTGTTGTGTTGTGGTGCTGTGTTGTGGTGCTGTGTTGTGGTGTTGTGTTGTGGTGCTGTGTTGTGGTGATGTGTTGTGGTGTGTTGTGGTGCTGTGTTGTGGTGCTGTGTTGTGGTGTTGTGTTGTGGTTCTGTGTTGTGGTGTTGTGTTGTGGTGCTGTGTTGTGGTGCTGTGTTGTGGTGTTGTGTTGTGGTGTTGTGTTGTGGTGTTGTGTTGTGGTGTTGTGTTGTGGTGCTGTGTTGTGGTGCTGTGTTGTGGTACTGTGTTGTGGTGCTGTGTTGTGGTGTTGTGTTGTGCTGTTGTGTTGTGGTGCTGTGTTGTGGTGTTATGTTGTGGTGTTGTGTTGTGGTGCTGTGTTGTGGTGTTGTGTTGTGGTGCTGTGTTGTGGTGTTGTGTTGTGGTGCTGTGTTGTGGTGTTGTGTTGTGGTGTTGTGTTGTGGTGTTGTGTTGTGGTGCTGTGTTGTGGTGTTATGTTGTGGTGTTGTGTTGTGGTGCTGTGTTGTGGTGCTGTGTTGTGGTGTTGTGTTGTGGTGTTGTGTTGTGGTGCTGTGTTGTGGTGTTGTGTTGTGGTGTTGTGTTGTGGTGTTGTGTTGTGGTGCTGTGTTGTGGTGTTGTGTTGTGGTGTTGTGTTGTGGTGTTGTGTTGTGGTGTTGTGTTGTGGTGCTGTGTTGTGGTGCTGTGTTGTGGTGCTGTGTTGTGGTGTTGTGTTGTGGTGTTGTGTTGTGGTGCTGTGTTGTGGTGCTGTGTTGTGGTGCTGTGTTGTGGTGCTGTGTTGTGGTGCTGTGTTGTGGTGTTGTGTTGTGGTGCTGTGTTGTGGTGCTGTGTTGTGGTTTTGTGTTGTGGTGTTGTGTTGTGGTGCTGTGTGGTGGTGCTGTGTTGTGGTGCTGTGTTGTGGTGTTGTGTTGTGGTGTTGTGTTGTGGTGCTGTGTTGTGGTGCTGTGTTGTGGTGCTGTTGTGGTGTTGTGTTGTGGTGCTGTGCTGTGGTGCTGTGTTGTGGTGCTGTGTTGTGGTGCTGTGTTGTCGTGCTGTGTTGTCGTGCTGTGTTGTCGTGCTGTGTTGTCGTGCTGTGTTGTTGTGCTGTGTTGTGGTGCTGTGTTGTGGTGCTGTGTTGTGGTGTTGTGTTGTGGTGGTGTGTTGTGGTGCTGTGTTGTGGTGGTGTGTTGTGGTGGTGTCTTGTGGTGTTGTGTTGTGGTGTTGTGTTGTGGTGCTGTGTTGTGGTGGTGTGTTGTGGTGGTGTGTTGTGGTGCTGTGTTGTGGTGCTGTGTTGTGGTGCTGTGTTGTGGTGATGTGTTGTGGTGTTGTGTTGTGATGCTGTGTTGTGGTGCTGTGTTGTGGTTTTGTGTTGTGGTGTTGTGTTGTGGTGCTGTGTTGTGGTGCTGTGTTGTGGTGCTGTGTTGTGGTGTTGTGTTGTGGTGTTGTGTTGTGGTGCTGTGTTGTGGTGCTGTGTTGTGGTGCTGTTGTGGTGTTGTGTTGAGGTGCTGTGCTGTGGTGCTGTGTTGTGGTGCTGTGTTGTCGTGCTGTGTTGTCGTGCTGTGTTGTCGTGCTCTGTTGTCGTGCTGTGTTGTCGTGCTGTGTTGTTGTGCTGTGTTGTGGTGCTGTGTTGTGGTGCTGTGTTGTGGTGTTGTGTTGTGGTGCTGTGTTGTGGTGCTGTGTTGTGGTGGTGTGTTGTGGTGGTGTCTTGTGGTGTTGTGTTGTGGTGTTGTGTTGTGGTGGTGTGTTGTGGTGGTGTGTTGTGGTGGTGTGTTGTGGTGCTGTGTTGTGGTGTTGTGTTGTGGTGCTGTGTTGTGGTGGTGTGTTGTGGTGCTGTGTTGTGGTGTTGTGTTGTGGCGCTGTGTTGTGGTGCTGTGTTGTGGTGCTGCGTTGTGGTGCTGTGTGGTGGTGGTGTGTTGTGGTGGTGTGTTGTGGTGGTGTGTTTTTGTTCTGTGTTGTTGTACTGTGTTGTGGTGCTGTGTTGTGGTGCTGTGTTGTGGTGTTGTGTTGTGGTGCTGTGTTGTGGTGTTGTGTTGTGGTGCTGTGTTGTGGTGTTGTGTTATGGTGCTGTGTTGTGGTGCTGTGTTGTGGTGCTGTGTTGTGGTGCTGTGTTGTGGTGCTGTGTTGTGGTGCTGTGTTGTGGTGCTGTGTTGTGGTGCTGTGTTGTGGTGTTGTGTTGTGGTGCTGTGTTGTGGTGCTGTGTTGTGGTGCTGTGTTGTGGTGCTGTGTTGTGGTGCTGTGTTTTGGTGCTGTGTTGTGGTGCTGTGTTGTGGTGTTGTGTTGTGGTGCTGTGTTGTGGTGCTGTGTTGTGGTGTTGTGTTGGGGTGCTGTGTTGTGGAGCTGTGTTGTGGTGTGTTGTGGTGCTGTGTTGTGGTGCTGTGTTGTGGTGTTGTGTTGTGGTTCTGTGTTGTGGTGTTGTGTTGTGGTGCTGTGTTGTGGTGCTGTGTTGTGGTGTTGTGTTGTGGTGTTGTGTTGTGGTGTTGTGTTGTGGTGTTGTGTTGTGGTGCTGTGTTGTGGTGCTGTGTTGTGGTACTGTGTTGTGGTGCTGTGTTGTGGTGTTGTGTTGTGCTGTTGTGTTGTGGTGCTGTGTTGTGGTGTTGTGTTGTGGTACTGTCTTGTGGTGCTGTGTTGTGGTGTTGTGTTGTGCTGTTGTGTTGTGGTGCTGTGTTGTGGTGCTGTGTTGTGGTACTGTGTTGTGGTGCTGTGTTGTGGTGTTGTGTTGTGCTGTTGTGTTGTGGTGCTGTGTTGTGGTGTTGTGTTGTGGTACTGTGTTGTGGTGCTGTGTTGTGGTGTTGTGTTGTGGTGCTGTGTTGTGGTGCTGTGTTGTGGTGTTGTGTTGGGGTGCTGTGTTGTGGAGCTGTGTTGTGGTGTGTTGTGGTGCTTTGTTGTGGTGCTGTGTTGTGGTGTTGTGTTGTTGTTCTGTGTTGTGGTGTTGTGTTGTGGTGCTGTGTTGTGGTGTTGTGTTGTGGTGTTGTGTTGTGGTGTTGTGTTGTGGTGTTGTGTTGTGGTGCTGTGTTGTGGTGCTGTGTTGTGGTACTGTGTTGTGGTGCTGTGTTGTGGTGTTGTGTTGTGCTGTTGTGTTGTGGTGCTGTGTTGTGGTGTTGTGTTGTGGTACTGTGTTGTGGTGCTGTGTTGTGGTGTTGTGTTGTGGTGTTGTGTTGTGGTGCTGTGTTGTGGTGTTGTGTTGTGGTGCTGTGTTGTGGTGTTGTGTTGTGGTGCTGTGTTGTGGTGTTGTGTTGTGGTGTTGTGTTGTGGTGTTGTGTTGTGGTGCTGTGTTGTGGTGTTGTGTTGTGGTGTTGTGTTGTGGTGTTGTGTTGTGGTGCTGTGTTGTGGTGTTGTGTTGTGGTGTTGTGTTGTGGTGTTGTGTTGTGGTGCTGTGTTGTGGTGTTGTGTTGTGGTGTTGTGTTGTGGTGTTGTGTTGTGGTGTTGTGTTGTGGTGCTGTGTTGTGGTGCTGTGTTGTGGTGCTGTGTTGTGGTGTTGTGTTGTGGTGTTGTGTTGTGGTGCTGTGTTGTGGTGCTGTGTTGTGGTGCTGTGTTGTGGTGCTGTGTTGTGGTGCTGTGTTGTGGTGTTGTGTTGTGGTGCTGTGTTGTGGTGCTGTGTTGTGGTTTTGTGTTGTGGTGTTGTGTTGTGGTGCTGTGTTGTGGTGCTGTGTTGTGGTGCTGTGTTGTGGTGTTGTGTTGTGGTGTTGTGTTGTGGTGCTGTGTTGTGGTGCTGTGTTGTGGTGCTGTTGTGGTGTTGTGTTGTGGTGCTGTGCTGTGGTGCTGTGTTGTGGTGCTGTGTTGTGGTGCTGTGTTGTCGTGCTGTGTTGTCGTGCTGTGTTGTCGTGCTGTGTTGTCGTGCTGTGTTGTTGTGCTGTGTTGTGGTGGTGTGTTGTGGTGCTGTGTTGTGGTGCTGTGTTGTGGTGGTGTGTTGTGGTGCTGTGTTGTGGTGGTGTGTTGTGGTGGTGTGTTGTGGTGGTGTGTTGTGGTGCTGTGTTGTGGTGGTGTGTTGTGGTGGTGTGTTGTGGTGGTGTGTTGTGGTGCTGTGTTGTGGTGGTGTGTTGTGGTGGTGTGTTGTGGTGGTGTGTTGTGGTGCTGTGTTGTGGTGCTGTGTTGTGGCGCTGTGTTGTGGTGATGTGTTGTGGTGCTGTGTTGTGGTGCTGTGTGGTGGTGGTGTGTTGTGGTGGTGTGTTGTGGTGGTGTGTTTTTGTTCTGTGTTGTTGTACTGTGTTGTGGTGCTGTGTTGTGGTGCTGTGTTGTGGTGTTGTGTTGTGGTGCTGTGTTGTGGTGTTGTGTTGTGGTGCTGTGTTGTGGTGTTGTGTTATGGTGCTGTGTTGTGGTGCTGTGTTGTGGTGCTGTGTTGTGGTGCTGTGTTGTGGTGCTGTGTTGTGGTGCTGTGTTGTGGTGCTGTGTTGTGGTGCTGTGTTGTGGTGTTGTGTTGTGGTGCTGTGTTGTGGTGCTGTGTTGTGGTGCTGTGTTGTGGTGCTGTGTTGTGGTGCTGTGTTTTGGTGCTGTGTTGTGGTGCTGTGTTGTGGTGTTGTGTTGTGGTGCTGTGTTGTGGTGCTGTGTTGTGGTGTTGTGTTGGGGTGCTGTGTTGTGGAGCTGTGTTGTGGTGTGTTGTGGTGCTGTGTTGTGGTGCTGTGTTGTGGTGTTGTGTTGTGGTTCTGTGTTGTGGTGTTGTGTTGTGGTGCTGTGTTGTGGTGCTGTGTTGTGGTGTTGTGTTGTGGTGTTGTGTTGTGGTGTTGTGTTGTGGTGTTGTGTTGTGGTGCTGTGTTGTGGTGCTGTGTTGTGGTACTGTGTTGTGGTGCTGTGTTGTGGTGTTGTGTTGTGCTGTTGTGTTGTGGTGCTGTGTTGTGGTGTTGTGTTGTGGTACTGTGTTGTGGTGCTGTGTTGTGGTGTTGTGTTGTGGTGTTGTGTTGTGGTGCTGTGTTGTGGTGTTGTTTTGTGGTGCTGTGTTGTGGTGTTGTGTTGTGGTGCTGTGTTGTAGTGTTGTGTTGTGGTGTTGTGTTGTGGTGTTGGGTTGTGGTGCTGTGTTGTGGTGTTGTGTTGTGGTGTTGTGTTGTGGTGTTGTGTTGTGGTGTTGTGTTGTGGTGCTGTGTTGTAGTGTTGTGTTGTGGTGTTGTGTTGTGGTGTTGTGTTGTGGTGCTGTGTTGTGGTGCTGTGTTGTGGTGCTGTGTTGTGGTGTTGTGTTGTGGTGTTGTGTTGTGGTGCTGTATTGTGGTGTTGTGTTGTGGTGTTGTGTTGTGGTGCTGTGTTGTGGTGCTGTGTTGTGGTGTTGTGTTGTGGTGCTGTGTTGTGGTGCTGTGTTGTGGTGCTGTGTTGTGGTGTTGTGTTGTGGTGTTGTGTTGTGGTGTTGTGTTGTGGTGCTGTATTGTGGTGCTGTGTTGTGGTGCTGTGTTGTGGTGCTGTGTTGTGGTGCTGTGTTGTGGTGCTGTGTTGTGGTGCTGTGTTGTGGTGCTGTGTTGTGGTGCTGTGTTGTGGTGTTGTGTTGTGGTGCTGTGTTGTGGTGCTGTGTTGTGGTGCTGTGTTGTGGTGTTGTGTTGTGGTGCTGTGTTGTGGTGCTGTGTTGTGGTGCTGTGTTGTGGTGCTGTGTTGTGGTGTTGTGTTGTGGTGCTGTGTTGTGGTGCTGTGTTGTGGTGCTGTGTTGTGGTGCTGTGTTGTGGTGCTGTGTTGTGGTGCTGTGTTGTGGTGCTGTGTTGTGGTGCTGTGTTGTGGTGTTGTGGTGTTGTGTTGTGGTGCTGTGTTGTGGTGCTGTATTGTGGTGCTGTGTTGTGGTGTTGTGTTGTGGTGCTGTGTTGTGGTGCTGTGTTGTGGTGCTGTGTTGTGGTGTTGTGTTGTGGTGCTGTGTTGTGGTGCTGTGTTGTGGTGCTGTGTTGTGGTGGAGTGTTGTGGTGCTGTGTTGTGGTGCTGTGTTGTGGTGCTGTGTTGTGGTGCTGTGTTGTGGTGGTGTGTTGTGGGGCTGTGTTGTGGTGCTGTGTTGTGGTGGTGTGTTGTGGTGGTGTGTTGTGGTGCTGTGTTGTGGTGCTGTATTGTGGTGCTGTGTTGTGGTGCTGTGTTGTGGTGCTGTGTTGTGGTGCTGTGTTGTGGTGTTGTGTTGTGGTGGTGTGTGGTGGTGCTGTGTTGTGGTGCTGTGTTGTGTGTTGTGGTGTGCTGTGTTGTGGTGCTGTATTGTGGTGCTGTGTTGTGGTGTTGTGTTGTGGTGTTGTGTTGTGGTGTTGTGTTGTGGTGCTGTATTGTGGTGCTGTGTTGTGGTGTTGTGTTGTGGTGCTGTGTTGTGGTGCTGTGTTGTGGTGCTGTGTTGTGGTGCTGTGTTGTGGTGCTGTGTTGTGGTGCTGTGTTGTGGTGCTGTGTTGTGGTGCTGTGTTGTGGTGCTGTGTTGACATAATTTCTTCACTTTCTCACCTTGAGAAACTGGGAAAAAGAAAAAATTAAATATTTTTACTCCCGGCCGCGGGCAACACTCGCTCTTAATTTCCCAATAATTCGTGACTCTTGACTCCCAAAAAATAATTATATATATATATATATATATATATATATATATATATATATATATATATATATATATATATATATATATATATATATATATATATATATATATATATATATATATATATATATATATATATATATATATATATATATATATATATATATATATATATATATATATATATATATATATATATATACATATATGTTTATATATGTATATATATATATACAATCCCTGTTATTTTATACATCTTAAACACATTAGTTCTGTAATTCCCTCTAAATATCTCTTTTTTTCTTGTGTTGTACCACCAGCCTGAACTATTTTTTTTTTAATTTGACGAGTTTCACTTTGTTTCGCTAGGTGATGGTAAGACACTGGTGCTGCGTACAGGTTACAAGTGCCAGGTAACCTGTGTTTTGAAGCTGTTGATGTTATCCTGTTAATTCTTCATGGACAAGTGTATGTGGAGTTGCTTGGTTGTTATGGTGATAGTTTGTTCTTTAAGGATTAGCTTGGAATAATGTTTTAATCCTAGATATCCCAAGTGAATAAGATAAATACATTTTCTTGTCCCATGCAGTGCCTTAGTGTGCGCAACAAGGCCAACAGATTACTTGGATTTATCTCAAGAAGTATAAGTAACAGAAGTCCAAAAGTTATTATACAGCTGTATACATCACTAGTGAGGCCTCATTTAGATTATGCCGCTCAGTTTTGGTCTCCTTACCATCGGATGGATATAGACTCATTGGAGAATATACAGAGAAGAAGGACTAAAATGATTTACTGTGTAAGGAATCACCGGTATGAAGATAGACTTAAAGCCTTAAATCTCCACTCTCTGGAGAGGCGTAGAATGAGGGGAGATATCATCGAAGTGTATAAGTGGATGATGGGCATAAACAAAGGTGACAGTAATAAAGTACTGATGATGTCGAACCAGATAAGAACCAGAAATAACGGATTTAAGTTAGATAAATTTAGATTTAGAAAGGACATAGGTAAATACTGGCTTTCGAACAGAGTTGTGGATGCGTGGAACAATCTTCCAAGTAGGGTGATAGAGGCAAGGACCTTGGGTGCCTTTAAAAACAGGTTGGACAAATATATGAGTGGGAGGGGCTGGGTTTGATTGGTGTCGTGGGTACGGGGGTAAGTCCTTGGGTGGCTTTAGGTAGTGGTGGTTTTGATAAGGATCTGCCTTGTATGGGCCAGTAGGCCTTCTGCAGTGTTCCTTCATTCTTATGTTCTTATGTAGCATTCTGTTGTTCATTTCCCTAAACCGTCTCCATTTTGTTGCCGATTTCCTTACACCGTTTCCATCTCGTTGTCGATTTCCTTACACGGTCTCCCACCTTCAGAACCTTGCTCCAGGTATCCAGTATTCGACCGTTCGTGGCGTTTCCCAATATCTTTGTAGCCTCCTCTCTTTATTATTACGGCATCGTCCAGTAAAGAAAAACGCTCACACGAGAGATAATACACAAATAACCCGTACATAGGAGATTGAAACATATTACGACCTTTCGATCCAACTTGGACAATTAACAAGCCAATCAAAAGCGCGGAGAGAAGGGATCCAGAAAGAGTTAAGTTTCGTAACTAGCTGGTTAACATGCGCCATGAAGAGTCAGAGACACACGAGTGATTCCTGTGTCTCATGCTGACCTTTCTCTTTCTCGATGTGTGTATGATGGTGCTCTTCACGCGTCCCTTAAATATATATAACTCTCTCTTCACTCACCCCAGCTTCCTTCTCCAGTGTGATGAGTAGCCATCTCTGTGGCACAGTAACAAAGGCATACTAACAGTCTGTGTAACCATCTGTGTAACACAGTAACCAAGACACAGTCACAGTCTGTGTAACCATCTGTGTGACAAAGTAACAAAGGCATACTAACAGTCTGTGTAACCATCTGTGTAACACAGTAACAAAGGCATACTTATACTAGTCTGTGTAATCATCTGTGTAACACAGTAACCAAGACACACTAAGTCTGTGTAACTATCTGTGTAACACAGTAACCAAGACACAGTCACAGTCTGTGTAACAATCTGTGTAACTCTGTAACAAAGGCATACTTATACTAGTCTGTGTAATCATCTGTGTAACACAGTAACGAAGACATGCAGTGTGTGTAACCATCTGTGTGACAAAGTAACAAAGGCATACTTACAGTCTGTGTAACCATCTGTGTAACACATTAACCAAGACACAGTCACAGTCTGTGTAACCATCTGTGTAACAAAGTAACAAAGGCATACTTACAGTC
This sequence comes from Cherax quadricarinatus, assembly GCF_038502225.1. Lineage (NCBI taxonomy): Eukaryota > Metazoa > Arthropoda > Malacostraca > Decapoda > Parastacidae > Cherax > Cherax quadricarinatus. The sequence goes on from NW_027195825.1 coordinate 121,290, forward strand.
TGTGTAACCGTCTGTGTAACACAGTAACAAAGACATTCTTACAGTCTCGGAATTTGCGGTCTACCTGTCACTCTGTACCCAGTATAAATTCCGCCACATAATTATACACTTGCACAAGGTGTGCAAGACGCAACATTCCATGGTGACATTGTGTAAAAAAATCATTGCTTGCTACTCCCCCCCCAAAAAAAAAATGCATGTAGATTTAATTTCTTAAATTAATAAAACAAAAATCACAAGACTTGAGGAATTTTTGACTTCCCTCATATATATTTTTTAAGTATTTTGATGCAATGTATTGAAAACTAAAGTCATTGTAAATATAATGAGCAAGGAGGAAAAAAACATTGTGTTGGGTGTATTTGTGACATTCCTGTGTGTTTATTGTCACTCTCGGTGTTTTATTGTGGCTCTTGGTGTTTTATTGTGGCTCTTGGTGTTTTATTGTGGCTCTTGGTGTTTTATTGTGATTCTTGGTGTTTTATTGTGACTCTTGGTGTTTTATTGTGACTCTTGGTGTTTTATTGTGACTCTTGGTGTTTTATTGTCACTCTCGGTGTTTTATTGTGGCTCTTGGTGTTTTATTGTGGCTCTTGGTGTTTTATTGTGATTCTTGGTGTTTTATTGTGACTCTTGGTGTTTTATTGTGACTCATGGTGTTTTATTGTGACTCTTGGTGTTTTATTGTCACTCTCGGTGTTTTATTGTGGCTCTTGGTGTTTTATTGTGACTCTTGGTGTTTTATTGTGATTCTTGGTGTTTTATTGTGACTCTTGGTGTTTTATTGTGACTCTTGGTGTTTTATTGTGACTCTTGGTGTTTTATTGTCACTCTCGGTGTTTTATTGTGGCTCTTGGTGTTTTATTGTGACTCTTGGTGTTTTATTGTGATTCTTGGTGTTTTATTGTGATTCTTGGTGTTTAATTGTGACTCTTGGTGTTTTATTGTGACTCTTGGTGTTTTATTGTGACTCTTGGTGTTTTATTGTGACTCTTGGTGTTTTATTGTGATTCTTGGTGTTTTATTGTGATTCTTGGTGTTTTATTGTGACTCTTGGTGTTTTATTGTGGCTCATGGTGTTTTATTGTGATTCTTGGTGTTTTATTGTGATTCTTGGTGTTTTATTGTGATTCTTGGTGTTTAATTGTGACTCTTGGTGTTTTATTGTGACTCTTGGTGTTTTATTGTGACTCTTGGTGTTTTATTGTGACTCTTGGTGTTTTATTGTGGCTCATGGTGTTTTATTGTGATTCTTGGTGTTTTATTGTGGCTCTTGGTGTTTTATTGTGATTCTTGGTGTTTTATTGTGACTCTTGGTGTTTTATTGTGACTCTTGGTGTTTTATTGTGATTCTTTGTGTTTTATTGTGATTCTTGGTGTTTTATTGTGACTCTTGGTGTTTTATTGTGATTCTTTGTGTTTTATTGTGATTCTTGGTGTTTTATTGTGACTCTTGGTGTTTTATTGTGGCTCATGGTGTTTTATTGTGATTCTTGGTGTTTTATTGTGACTCTTGGTGTTTTATTGTGACTCTTGGTGTTTTATTGTGATTCTTGGTGTTTTATTGTGACTCTTGGTGTTTTATTGTGATTCTTGGTGTTTTATTGTGACTCTTGGTGTTTTATTGTGACTCTTGGTGTTTTATTGTGACTCTTGGTGTTTTATTGTGACTCTTGGTGTTTTATTGTGATTCTTGGTGTTTTATTGTGGCTCTTGGTGTTTTATTGTGACTCTTGGTGTTTTATTGTGATTCTTGGTGTTTTATTGTGACTCTTGGTGTTTTATTGTGACTCTTGGTGTTTTATTGTGATTCTTTGTGTTTTATTGTGATTCTTGGTGTTTTATTTTGATTCTTGGTGTTTTATTGTGATTCTTGGTGTTTTATTGTGGATCTTGGTGTTTTATTGTGACTCTCGGTGTTTTTTTGTGATTCTTGGTGTTTTATCGTGATTCTTGGTGTTTTATTGTGGATCTTGGTGTTTTATTGTGACTCTCGGTGTTTTATTGTGATTCTTGGTGTTTTATTGTGATTCTTGGTGTTTTATTGTGATTCTTGGTGTTTTATTGTGGATCTTGGTGTTTTATTGTGACTCTCGGTGTTTTTTTGTGATTCTTGGTGTTTTATTGTGATTCTTGGTGTTTTATTGTGGATCTTGGTGTTTTATTGTGACTCTCGGTGTTTTATTGTGATTCTTGGTGTTTTATTGTGATTCTTGGTGTTTTATTGTGATTCTTGGTGTTTTATTGTGGATCTTGGTGTTTTATTGTGACTCTCGGTGTTTTTTTGTGATTCTTGGTGTTTTATTGTGATTCTTGGTGTTTTATTGTGGATCTTGGTGTTTTATTGTGACTCTCGGTGTTTTTTTGTGATTCTTGGTGTTTTATTGTGACTCTCGGTGTTTTTTTGTGATTCTTGGTGTTTTATTGTGATTCTTGGTGTTTTATTGTGGATCTTGGTGTTTTATTGTGACTCTCGGTGTTTTATTGTGATTCTTGGTGTTTTATTGTGATTCTTGGTGTTTTATTGTGATTCTTGGTGTTTTATTGTGGATCTTGGTGTTTTGTTGTTACTCTCGGTGTTTTATTGTCATTCCCGTTTTATTTATGACTCAGTGTTTTATTGTGATTCTTGGTGTTTTATTGTGACTCTCGGTGTTTTGTTGTTACTCTCGGTGTTTTATTGTCATTCCCGTTTTATTTATGACTCAGTGTTTTATTGTGATTCTTGGTGTTTTATTGTCACTCGGTGTTTTATTTTCACCTTGACACGAACAATTGCCCATGGCCCACACCGTGACACCAACACTTGAACATGGCCCACACCGTGACACCAACACTTGAACATGGCCCACACCGTGACACCAACACTTGAACATGGCCCACACCGTGACACCAACACTTGAACATGGCCCACACCGTGACACCAACACTTGAACATGGCCCACACCGTGACACCAACACTTGAACATGGCCCACACCGTGACACCAACACTTGAACATGGCCCACACCGTGACACCAACACTTGAACATGGCCCACACCGTGACACCAACACTTGAACATGGCCCACACCGTGACACCAACACTTGAACATGGCACACACCGTGACACCAACACTTGAACATGGCACACACCGTGACACCAACACTTGAACATGGCACACATCGTGACACACCAACACTTGACCATGGCTTAGACCGTGACACCAACACTTCTCCATGCCCTACACCGTGACACCAATACTAGCCCATGGTCCACACCGAGACTCCAATAGTTAGTCATGGTCCACACCGTGACACCAACACTAGCCCAAGGCCCACACGGTGACTCGAACACTAGCCCAAGAGCCACACCATGACTCCAACACTTAGTCATGGTTCACACCGTGACACCAACACTAGCCCAAGTCCCACACAGTGACTCCAGCACTAGCCCAAAACCCAAACCGTGACTCCAACAGTAGCTCAAGGGCCAAAAAGTGACTCCAACACTTGCCCATATCCCACACCGTGACTCCATCACTAGCCTAAGGCCCACGCCGTGACTCCAACACTTAGTCATGGTTCACACCGTGACACCAACACCAGCCCAAGTCCCACACCGTGACTCCAACACCAGCCCATTGCCCACACCGTGACTCCAATACTAGAACATAGCCCTCACCGTGACTCCAACACTTGCCATGGCCCACACCGCGACTAAAACATTTGCCCATGGTCCACACCGTGACTCCAGCACTTGCACATGGCCCACATCGTGTCTCCAGCACTAGCCCATGGCCGATACCGTGTCTCTAGCACTTGCCCATGGCCCACACCGTGACTCCAGCACTTACCCTTGGCCCACACTGTGACTCCAACACTTGCCCATGGCCCACACCGTGACTCCAACACTTGCCCATGGCCCACACCGTGACTCCAGCACTTTCCCATGGCCCACACTATGACTCCAACACTTGCCCATGTCCCACACCGTGACTCAAACACTTGCCCATGGCCCACACCGTAACTCCAACACTTACCCATGGGCCACACTGTGAATCCAACACTAACCCATGGCCTACACCGTGACTCCAACACTAGCCCATGGCCCACACCGTGACTCCAGCACTTTCCCATGGCCCACACTGTGACTCCAACACTTGCCCATGTCCCACACCGTGACTCAAACACTTGCCCATGGCCCACACCGTAACTCCAACACTTGCCCATGGGCCACACTGTGACTCAAACACTAGCCCATGGCCTACACCGTGACCCCAACACTAGCCCATGGCCCACACCGTGACTCCAACACTTGCCCATGGGCCACACTGTGACTCAAACACTAGCCCATGGCCCACACTGTGACTCCAACACTAGTCCATGGCCCACACCGTGACTCCAACACTTGCCCATGGGCCACACTGTGACTCAAACACTAGCCCATGGCCCACACCGTGACCCCAACACTTGCCCATGGCCCACACCGTGACTCCAACACTAGCCCATGGCCCACACCGTGACCCCAACACTTGCCCATGGCCCGCACCGTGAATCCAACACTAGTCCATGGCCCACACCGTGACTCCAACACTTGCCCATGGGCTACACCGTGACTCCAACACTAGCCCATGGCCCACACCGTGACTCCAGCACTTGCCCATGGCCCACACTGTGACTCCAACACTTGCCCATGTCCCACACCATGACTCCAACACTTGCCCATGGGCCACACTGTGACTCAAACACTAGCCCATGGCCCACACCGTGACCCCAACACTTGCCCATGGCCCACACCGTGACTCCAACACTAGCCCATGGGCCACGCTGTGACTCCAACACTAGCCCATGGGCCACACCGTGACTCCAACACTAGCCCATGGGCCACACTGTGACTTCAACACTAGCCCATGGCCCGCACCGTGAATCTAACACTAGTCCATGGCCCACACCGTGACTCCAACACTTGCCTATGGGCCACACTGTGACTCAAACACTAGCCCATGGCCCACACCGTGACCCCAACACTTGCCCATGGCCCACACCGTAACTCCAACACTAGCCCATGGGCCACACTGTGACTCTAACACTAGCCCATGACCCGCACCGTGAATCAAACACTAATCCATGGCCCACACCGTGACTCCAACACTTGCCCATGGGCCACACTGTGACTCAAACACTAGCCCATGGCCCACACCGTGACCCCAACACTTGCCCATGGCCCACACCGTGACTCCAACACTAGCCCATGGCCCACACCGTGACTCCAACACTAGCCCATGGCCCACACCGTGACTCCAACACTTGCCCATGGCCCACACCGTGACTCCAACACTAGCCCATGGCCCACACCGTGACTCCCTGAAAAGCGATTTAATACCAAATGGGTTTTAAATTATTTCCACAAACACTGTGTGTATACTGTACGTGATGTATGTAGCTAGTGCACACACACACACACACACACACACACACACACACACACACACACACACAGGATCTTTCCATCAGGCTATCAGATCCCGAGGAAAGATAGTAGTGGGAGCAGAGGGGGAGGAGGAGTTGCACTGCTCATAAAAAAACCCGTTGGGATTTGAAGAAATGGAAGGGATGGACACAATGGGCAAAAGGGACTACATAGTAGGAACGATTCAGTCTGGGGGTCCTACGGTGGCAATTGCGGTAATGTACAACCCACCACAGAAGAGTAGGAAGCCAAGAGAAGAATACGAAGAGAGCAACAGAGCAATGGTGGACACACTAGCTGGGGTGGCCAGAAGGGCTCACATGGGTAAGGTAAAATTACTAGTTATGGGTGATTTCAATCACAAGGAGATTGACTGTGAAAATATGGAGCCGCATGGGGGACCCAAAAGATGAAGAACCAAGATGATGGATGTGGTGCTGGAAAAACCTCATGCATCAACATGTTAGGGACACTACCAGAGAAATAGGAGAGAATGAACCAACAAGACTGGACCGCATATTCACCTTGAGTAGTTCAGTCAACAAGGACATCACACATAAAAGGCCTCTCGAGGTTCTGAGCTTCGAATACATAGTAGAGTTACAAGTGTAGACGGAAGTAGGAGTAGGATGGGAGAAGCCATACTGCAAAAAGGGGGATTACACGGGCATGAGGAATTTCCTGCAACAGGTTCAGTGGGAAAGAGAATTGGTGGGAAAATCAGTAAACGAAATGATGGACTACATGACAGCAAAATGCATGAAGGCAGAGAAGAGGTTCGTTCCTAAGGGTAACAGAAATAATGTTATGACTACAACAAGCCTTTGATTCACCCAAAGGTGTAGAGAGGCAAAAACTAAGTGCACTAGAGAATGAGAAAAGCAGAGAAGACGAAGGACCCAGGAAAATAAAGGGATTAGTCGAAGAGCCAGAAACGAATATGCACAGATGAGGAAGACCCAGCGGCAGTACGAAAACGACATAGCATCGAAATCCAAGTCATACCCGAAAATGTTGTACAGCCACATCAGGAGGAAGGCAACAGTCAAGGACCAGGTGATCAAGCAGAAGAAGGAGGGAGGGGAGTTCACAAGAAACGATCGAGAAGTATGTGAGGACATCAACATGAGATTTAAAGAACTTTTTACAGTGGAGACAGGAAGGATTCCGGAAAACCGGAATAGTGGGGTACGCCAGCAAGGGATATACCAACAAGTGCTGGACGAAATATACACAACCGAGGAGGAGGTGAAGATGCTAAGTGAACTAGATACCTCAAAGGCGGTGGGACCAGACATCTCTCAATGGGTCCTTAGAGAGGTAGCAGAGATGCTGTGCTTCAACACTTCTATTGGAACTGGGCAACTACCTGAGGTGTGGAAGAAGGCAAATGTAGTCACAATTTTTTAGAAAGGTGAAAGACATGAGGCATTAAGCTACATACCAGTGTCACTGACATATATAGTATGCAAAGTCGTGGAGAAGATTATCAAGAGGAGAGTGGTGGAGCACCTAGAAACGAGCAAGCTTATACACGATAACCAGCAAAGTTTTAGGGAAGGGAAATCCTGTGTCACAAACTTGCTGGAGTTTTATGACAGGGAAACAGAAGTAAGATAAGAGAGAGAGGTGGGTAGATTGCGTTTTCTTGGACTGCAAGAACGTTTTCGACATTCCACACAAGAGATTAGTGCAATAGCTAGAGGATCAGCCACGTATAACAGGAGAGGCACTTTAATGGATCAGGGAATACCTGACAGGGAGGCAACAACAAGTCATGGTACACGACGAGGTATCAGAGTGGGCACCTGTAACGAGAGGGGTTCCACAGGGGTCAGTCCTAGGACTGGTGCTGTTACTGTTATATGTGAATGACATGACGGAAGGGATAGACTAAGAAGTGTCCCTGTTTGCAGATGATGTGAAGTTAATTAATGAGGAGAATTAAATCAGATGGGGATCAGACAGGACTACAAAGGGGCCTGGACAGGCTACAAGCCTGGTCCAGCAACTGGCTCCTGGAATTTAATCCCACCAGATGCAAAGTCATGAAAATTGGGGAAGGGCAAAGAAGACCGCAGAAAGAGTATAAGCTAGGTGTCCCAAGGCTGCAAACCTCACTCACAGAAAAGGATCTTGGGGTGAGTATGATACCAAGCACATCTCCTGAGGTGCGCATCAACCAGATAACTGGTGCAGCATATATGAGCGCCTGGCAACCCTAAGAATAACATTCCGATACCTCAGTAAGGAATCGTTCAAGACTCAGGACACCATGTACGTTAGGTCCATATTGGTCAAGCACGTCAAGAAAATTTGAGAAAGTGTACAGGTTTGCAACAAGACTGGTCCCAGAGCTAAGGACAATGTCCTACGAGGAGAGGTTAAGGGAAATCAATCTGACGAGACTGTAGGACAGGACGAACAGCGGAGGACATGATACCGACATATAAAGTACTGAGAGGAATCGGCAAGGTGGACAGAGACAAGAGTCCCAGAGATGGGACACAACAAGAGGTCAAAATTGTAAGATTAAGGCTTAGATGAGTCACAGGGATATTAGGAAGTATTTCTTTAGTTACAGAGTTGTCAGGAAGTGGAATAGTTTGGAAAATGATGTAGTGGAGGCAGGTACCATACATAGCTTTAAGAAGAGGTATAATAAAGCTTATGGAGCTGGGTGAGATTGGACCTAGTGGCGACCAGTGAAGAAGCGGGGGCTAGGAGCTATAAATCGACCCCTGTAACCACAATAAGGTGAGTTAGGTGAGTACAGGACTTAAGATAGATAAGGAATCTAGAAACAAGTAAAGCAGAAACATCAGACAGGATATCACCTTGGGTGATACCTTTCACCACGGGGGGGGGGGGAAGACCGGGGTGTGGAGGGGAGGGGAAGGGTAGGGGTGAGGAGGGGGAGGGGGATGGAGGACGGTTAGGGGGAGGGAGAGGGGGAGGGGAGGGGATGGAGAGGGGAGGGGGTAGGTGAAACATGCCGTGGTGCTGGAGGCCAGAATAGTTCTGTAATTTGTCACGTGAGCGTTAAACAGCAGAGAAACTTCCTAGAGAGACTATGATGGTGGTGACTGATGGTGGTGACTGATGTTGGTGACTGATGCTTGTTGGTGACTGATGGTGGTGACTGATGCTTGTTGGTGACTGATGGTGGTGACTGATGCTTGTTGGTGACTGATGGTGGCGGAGGAAGTAGCGACTGGTGTTGGTGACTTACGGTGGTTACTGATAGATAGTTGTGGTGACTGGTGTTAACTGATGGTAGTGGTGGTGGTGACTAATGGTGGTGGTGGTGACTGATGGCTGTGGTGATGGTGATGGTAGCGGTGATGATAGTGATGGTAGTGGTGACTGGTAGTGGTGGTGGTGATGACCGGCCGTGATGATGGTGACGGTAGTGACTGATGGTAGTGTCGATGGTGGCTGTGATGGTGGTGACTGATGATGGTGACTGGTGATGGTGGTGATCGTGACTGATTATGGTGACTGGTGGTAGTGACAGTGTTGGTGACTGGTGGTAATGACAGTGGTGGTGACCGGTGGTGGTGGTGACTGGTGGTGAGATGGTGGCTGGTGGTGGTGGTGATGATGGTGATGGTGGTGACTGATGGTAGTGTTAGTAATGGTGGTGAAAATTTTTTGTATCTATATTTGTAAGTAATACTAGTTAGGCACGTGCTAGAAGGCACAGCGAAAGTATCGTCTCGTGGAATGTATGTTACGTGTTGGTAAGTTTGTATGTGGCGTGTTAGGTGTTATAAGGAGTTTGGTGTTGTTAACTTACTAAAATCATGATGAACCTTTGGGATAATACTTATTCATGTTCTAGTCTTGGGTTCTTTAAATAATTTACATAGCCTAGTATTGTACCGCTAATGTGGCATGTGCTGTATTATCTTGTATTTTGAGTGTGAACTTCACGATATGCAATGTTTTTAAAGTTTGTAATTCATGGTTAACATTAATATTTGATATCATATTGGTGGTGTATATTCTTCTACTTATTACAGTGTATGTGTATAGGAATGTAATGTTTCGTATCTGTTTTAGTCTGTAAATTTACGTTTTTGTGTCTTGTTCATGCACTACCAACTCTTAAGTTTTGATGAGGTAAGGGTATGACCATTAATTAGGATAATTAATGTATGTTATTTAGAACGGGGACTGTACATACGGGGAGGGAGAGAAGTGTCAGCTGTGTCTGCACTGGTAATAATGATTATTGTAAAAGGAGGGTTTGTGGGTTATGTATATGGCTGTGGGTTATGTATATGGTTGTAATATGGCCATGATCTATGGTGTTCTTTAAATGTACCGGGATTGTGTACTAGAGGTTTTGTAATATCTAGT
>NW_027195826.1:0-15000 GCF_038502225.1 Cherax quadricarinatus
AGTAGCTCAAGATAACCCTGAGTGTTAGCCACTAAGGATAACCCTGAGTGCTAGCCACTCAGGATAATCCTGAGTGTTTGTCACTCAGGTTAACCCTGAGTGTTAGCCACTCAGGTTTACCTCGAGTGTTACCCACTCAGGATAACCCTGAGTGTTAGTGACTCAGGATAACCTCGAGTGTTAGACACTCAGGATAACCTCGAGTGTTAGCCGCTAATGATAACTCTGAGTGTTAGTCACTTAGGATAACGCTGAGTGTTAGCCACTCAGGATAACCCTGAGCGTTAGTCACTCAGTATAACACTGAGTGTTAGCCACTCAGGATAACCCTGAGTGTTAGCCACTAATTATAATCCCTAGTGTTAATCACTCATTATACCCCTGAGGGTTAGCCATTCAGGATAACCCGGATTGTTAGTCACTCAGGATAACTCAGAGTGTTAGTGACTCAGGGTATCCCCGAGTGTTAGTCACTCAGGATAACGACGACTGTTAGCCTCCCAGAATAAACCCGAGTGTTAGCTAATCAGGATCAACCCAAATGTTAGCCTCTCAGGATAACCCCAAGTGTTAGCCTCTCTGGATATCCGCGAGTGTTGTTCACTCAGGATAACCCTGAGTGTTAGTCACTCAGGATAACCATGAGTGTTAATCACTCAGGATAACCATGAGTGTTAGTCACTCAGGATAACCCTGAGTTTTAGTCACTCAAGATAACCCTGAGTGTTAGACACTCAGGATAACCCTGAGTGTTAGTCACTCAGAATAAACCCAAGTGTTAGCCAGTCAGGGTAACCGCGAGTGTTAGCCAATCAGGATAACCCCGAGTGTTATTCACTCAGGATAACCCTGAGTTTTAATCACTCAGGATAACCCTGAGTGTTAGCCAATCAGGATAACCCCGAGTGTTAATCACTCAGGATAACCCTGAGTGTTAATCACTCAGGATAACCCTGAGTGTTAATCACTCATGATAACCCTGAGTGTTAATCACTCAGGATAACCCTGAGTGTTAATCACTCAGGATAACCATGAGTGTTTGTCACTCAGGATAACCCTGAGTGTTAATCACTCAGGATAACCCTGAGTGTTAGTCACTCAGGATAACCCTGAGTGTTAGTCAATAAGGATAACCTCGAGTGTTGGCTGCTGCTGCTGCTGCTGCTGCTGGTGGTTCTCCTGGCAATGTCCTCGTGTTCTGGTTCTCCTGGTCCTGTCCTCGTGTTCTTGTTCTCCTAGTCCTGTCCTGTTGTTCTGGTTCTCTTGGTGATGTTCATGTGTTCTGTTTCTCCTGGTTGTGTCCTGGTGTTCTGGCTCTTCTGGTGTTGTCCTGGTGTTCTGGTTCTCCTGGTGGTGTCCTGGTGTTCTGGTTCTCCTGGTTGTGTCCTGGTGTTCTGGTTCTCTTTGTGGTGTCCTTGTTCTCCTGGTGGTGTCCTGGTGTCCTGGTTCTCCTGATGATGTCCTGGTGTTCTGGTTCTGTTTGTGGTGCCCTGGTTCTCCTGGTGGTGTCCTGGTGTCCTGGTTCTCCTGGTGGTGTCCTGGTGTTCTGGTTCTCTTGGTGGTGTCATGGTTCTCCTGGTGGTGTCCTAGTGTCCTGGTTCTCCTGGTGGTGTCCTGGTGTTCTGGTTCTCTTGGTGGTGTCCTGGTTCTTCTGGTTGTGCCCTGGTGTCCTAGTTCTCTTAGTTGTGTCCTGGTTCTCCTGGTGGTGTCCTGGTGTTCTGGTTCTCCTGGTTCTGTCCTCTGGTATATACTGGCTCCTCATCCCTCACACTTATTTACTAGTTAATTCTCCAAGTTTGACCAATACGTCGTTATATATTTCAGTCCTTCATGTGTTGGTTATTTGTGTGTATGTATGTTGTTGTGCATGATCAACATAGAGCCGCTTGCTCTATGTTGTTGTGCATGATCAACATAGAGCCGCTTGCTCTATGTTGTTGTGCATGATCAACATAGTGCCGCTTGCTCTATGTTGTTGTGCATGATCAACATAGAGCCGCTTGCTCTATGTTGTTGTGCATGATCAACATAGTGCCGCTTGCTCTATGTTGTTGTGCATGATCAACATAGTGCCGCTTGCTCTATGTTGTTGTGCATGATCAACATAGTGCCGCTTGCTCTATGTTGTTGTGCATGATCAACATAGTGCCGCTTGCTCTATGTTGTTGTGCATGATCAACATAGTGCCGCTTGCTCTATGTTGTTGTGCATGATCAACATAGTGCCGCTTGCTCTATGTTGTTGTGCATGATCAACACAGTGCTGCTTGCTCTATGTTGTTGTGCATGATCAACATAGAGCCGCTTGCTCTATGTTGTTGTGCATGATCAACATAGTGCCGCTTGCTCTATGTTGTTGTGCACGATCAACATAGTGCCGCATGCTCTATGTTGTTGTGCATGATCAACACAGTGCTGCTTGCTCTATGTTGTTGTGCATGATCAACATAGAGCCACTTGTTCTAAGTTGTTGTGCATGATCAACATAGAGCCGCTTGCTCTATGTTGTTGTGCATGATCAACATAGAGCCACTTGCTCTAAGTTGTTGTGCATGATCAACATAGAGCCGCTTGCTCTATGTTGTTGTGCATGATCAACATAGAGCCGCTTGCTCTAAGTTGTTGTGCATGATCAACATAGAGCCGCTTGCTCTATGTTGTTGTGCATGATCAACATAGTGCCGCTTGCTCTATGTTGTTGTGCATGATCAACATAGAGCCACTTGCTCTGTGTTGATGTGCATGATCAACGTAGGGCCGCTTGCTCTATGTTGTTGTGCATGATCTACATAGAGCCGCTTGCTCTATGTTGATGTGCATGATCAACATAGAGCCACTTGCTCTATGTTGATGTGCATGATCAACATAGGACTGCTTGCTCTATGTTGTTGTGCATGATCAACATAGAGCCACTTGTTCTATGTTGATTTGCATGATCAACATAGAGCCACTTGCTCTGTGTTGATGTGCATGATCAATATAGAGCCACTTGTTCTATGTTGATTTGCATGATCAACATAGAGCCACTTGCTCTGTGTTGATGTGCATGATCAACATAGGGCCGCTTGCTCTATGTTGTTGTGCATGATCAACATAGAGCTGCTTGTTCTATGTTGATGTGCATGATCAACATAGGGCCGCTTGCTCTATGTTGTTGTGCATGATCAACATAGAGCTGCTTGTTCTATGTTGATGTGCATGATCAACATAGTGCCGCATGCTCTATGTTGTTGTGCATGATCAACATAGAGCCACTTGCTCTATGTTGTTGTGCATGATCAACATAGTGCCGCTTGCTCTATGTTGTTGTGCATGATCAACATAGAGCCGCTTGCTCTATGTTGTTGTGCATGATCAACATAGAGCCGCTTGCTCTATGTTGTTGTGCATGATCAACATAGAGCCGCTTGCTCTATGTTGTTGTGCATGATCAACATAGAGCCACTTGCTCTGTGTTGATGTGCATGATCAACATAGAGCCGCTTGCTCTATGTTGTTGTGCATGATCAACATAGAGCCGCTTGCTCTATGTTGTTGTGAATGATCAACATAGAGCCGCTTGCTCTATGTTGTTGTGCATGTTCAACATAGTGCCGCATGCTCTATGTTGTTGTGCATGATCAACATAGAGCCACTTGCTCTATGTTGTTGTGCATGATCAACATAGTGCCGCTTGCTCTATGTTGTTGTGCATGATCAACATAGTGCCGCTTGCTCTATGTTGTTGTGCATGATCAACACAGTGCTGCTTGCTCTATGTTGTTGTGCATGATCAACATAGAGCCGCTTGCTCTATGTTGTTGTGCATGATCAACATAGTGCCGCTTGCTCTATGTTGTTGTGCACGATCAACATAGTGCCGCATGCTCTATGTTGTTGTGCATGATCAACACAGTGCTGCTTGCTCTATGTTGTTGTGCATGATCAACATAGAGCCACTTTTTCTAAGTTGTTGTGCATGATCAACATAGAGCCGCTTGCTCTATGTTGTTGTGCATGATCAACATAGAGCCACTTGCTCTAAGTTGTTGTGCATGATCAACATAGAGCCGCTTGCTCTATGTTGTTGTGCATGATCAACATAGAGCCGCTTGCTCTAAGTTGTTGTGCATGATCAACATAGTGCCGCTTGCTCTATGTTGTTGTGCATGATCAACATAGTGCCGCTTGCTCTATGTTGTTGTGCATGATCAACATAGAGCCACTTGCTCTGTGTTGATGTGCATGATCAACGTAGGGCCGCTTGCTCTATGTTGTTGTGCATGATCAACATAGAGCCGCTTGCTCTATGTTGATGTGCATGATCAACATAGAGCCACTTGCTCTATGTTGATGTGCATGATCAACATAGGACTGCTTGCTCTATGTTGTTGTGCATGATCAACATAGAGCCACTTGTTCTATGTTGATTTGCATGATCAACATAGAGCCACTTGCTCTGTGTTGATGTGCATGATCAATATAGAGCCACTTGTTCTATGTTGATTTGCATGATCAACATAGAGCCACTTGCTCTGTGTTGATGTGCATGATCAACATAGGGCCGCTTGCTCTATGTTGTTGTGCATGATCAACATAGAGCTGCTTGTTCTATGTTGATGTGCATGATCAACATAGGGCCGCTTGCTCTATGTTGATGTGCATGATCAACATAGAGCCACTTGCTCTATGTTGATGTGCATGATCAACATAGGACTGCTTGCTCTATGTTGATGTCTCATATAAGGATATAATATCCAGAGCGACGTGGTAACTTATAGTTCACAGGGAACGACGGTGTGTTTACCAGTGAAGCAACATGGACACTACAAGCAGAATTAATTAGAGATATGTCTGCTCACACGTTTGTGAAATTACTGAGAGTTTCTGCCGGATTTTCCTGCCCTCGACGAGCAACATACGAGGTTCAAAGCAGCAGAGAGGATCTTCAGTCTCTTGAACAAGAGTTTTTTAGCAGTGGTTTTCCTACCCCTGAAGAAAATCTATATACTCTGTAACAAAGTTTCCAAGCGAAGCACTATTAGGGTACAATGCTGTCTGCCAAGAGTGCAGCCATGCTCCATGTGTCTGCCAAGAGTGCAGCCATGCTCCATGTGTCTGCCAAGAGTACAGCCATACTCCATGTGTCTGCCAAGAGTACAGCCATACTCCATGTGTCTGCCAAGAGTACAGCCATACTCCATGTGTCTGCCAAGAGTACAGCCATGCTCCATGTGTCTGCCAGGAGTGCAGCCATGCTCCATGTGTCTGCCAGGAGTGCAGCCATGCTCCATGTGTCTGCCAGGAGTGCAGCCATGCTCCATGTGTCTGCCAGGAGTGCAGCCATGCTCCATGTGTCTGCCAGGAGAGGAGCCATGCTCCATGTGTCTGCCAGGAGTGGAGCCATGCTCCATGTGTCTGCCAAGAGTGCAGCCATGCTCCATGTGTCTGCCAGGAGAGAAGCCATGCTCCATGTGCCTGCCAGGAGTGGAGCCATGCTCCATGTGTCTGCCAAGAGTGCAGCCATGCTCCATGTGTCTGCCAGGAGTGCAGCCATGCTCCATGTGTCTGCCAGGAGTGCAGCCATGCTCCATGTGTCTGCCAGGAGTGGAGCCATGCTCCATGTGTCTGCCAGGAGTGGAGCCAGGCTCCATGTGTCTGCCAGGAGTGGAGCCAGGCTCCATGTGTCTGCCAGGAGTGGAGCCAGGCTCCATGTGTCTGCCAGGAGTGGAGCTAGGCTCCATGTGTCTGCCAGGAGTGCAGCCATGCTCCATGTGTCTGCCAGGAGTGGAGCTAGGCTCCATGTGTCTGCCAGGAGTGGAGCTAGGCTCCATGTGTCTGCCAGGAGTGAAGCCATGCTCCATGTGTCTGCCAGGAGTGGAGCCAGGCTCCATGTGTCTGCCAGGAGTGGAGCCATGCTCCATGTGTCTGCCAGGAGTGCAGCCATGCTCCATGTGTCTGCCAGGAGTGCAGCCATGCTCCATGTGTCTGCCAGGAGTGGAGCCAGGCTCCATGTGTCTGCCAGGAGTGCAGCCATGCTCCATGTGTCTGCCAGGAGTGGAGCTAGGCTCCATGTGTCTGCCAGGAGTGGAGCCATGCTCCATGTGTCTGCCAGGAGTGGAGCTAGGCTCCATGTGTCTGCCAGGAGTGGAGCCATGCTCCATGTGTCTGCCAGGAGTGCAGCCATGCTCCATGTGTCTGCCAGGAGTGGAGCCAGGCTCCATGTGTCTGCCAGGAGTGGAGCCAGGCTCCATGTGTCTGCCAGGAGTGGAGCCATGCTCCATGTGTCTGCCAGGAGTGGAGTCATGCTCCATGTGTCTGCCAGGAGTGCAGCCATGCTCCATGTGTCTGCCAGGAGTGGAGCCAGGCTCCATGTGTCTGCCAGGAGTGGAGCCAGGCTCCATGTGTCTGCCAGGAGTGGAGCCATGCTCCATGTGTCTGCCAGGAGTGCAGCCATGCTCCATGTGTCTGTCAGGAGTGGAGCCATGCTCCATGTGTCTGTCAGGAGTGGAGCCATGCTCCGTGTGTCTGCCAGGAGTGGAGCCATGCTCTATGTGTCTGCCAGGAGTGGAGCCATGCTCCATGTGTCTGTCAAGAGTGGAGCCATGCTCCATGTGTCTGTCAGGAGTGGAGCCATGCTCCATGTGTCTGCCAGTAGTGGAGCCATGCTACATGTGTCTGCCAGGATTGAAGCCATGCTCCATGTGTCTGCCAGGAGTGGAGCCATGCTCCATGTGTCTGCCAAGAGTGAAGTAATGCTCCATGTGTCTGTCAGGAGTGGAGCCATGCTCCATGTGTCTGCCAGGAGTGGAGCCATGCTGTATGTGTCTGCCAATAGTGGAGCCATGCTCCGTGTGTCTGCCAGGAGTGGAGCCATGCTCTATGTGTCTGCCAATAGTGGAGCCATGCTCCGTGTGTCTGCGAGGAGTAGAGCCATGCTCCATGTGTTTGCCAGGAGTGGAGCCATGCTCCATGTGTCTGCCAGGAATGGAGATATGCTCCATGTGTTTGCCAGGAGTGGAGCCATGCTCCACGTATCTGCCAGGAGTGGAGCCATACTCCATGTGTCTGCCAGGAGTGAAGCCATGCTCCATGTGTCTGCCAGGAGTGGAGCCATGCTCCATGTGTCTGCCAGGAGTGGAGCCATGCTCCATGTGTCTGCCAGGAGTGGAGCCATGCTCCATGTGTCTGCCAGGAGTGGAGCCATGCTCCATGTGTCTGCCAGGAGTGCAGCCATGCTCCATGTGTCTGCCAGGAGTGGAGCCATGCTCCATGTGTCTGCCAGGAGTGCAGCCTTGCTCCACGTGGGAAAATGCACCAGCAAAAATGCAGCTACAGTAAATTCTAGCAAACTGAATTACAATCTATGTAAATACTATGCCTGGGTGTCTGCAGGCACGGTATATCTGGTAAAACTGGTGGGACATGCACCTTTGACCATCCCATAAAATGCAGCAACCACATGACAACAGGAGAGCGCACCTTCCCTCCTGTAACTTATTTCACCCAGAAATGTGTCACTCATCAATCCATGAAAGAAAATGCTGCAATGCATACTGGCAGCACATCATCTAAAGGGGACTAGAAGACACAGACCAGCCAGACTATGAGAAACAAAAGAGAGGAACCTGAACCTCTTCAGGGACAGAGGTTTTTTAGGGCCAGGAGGGAAGAAAGACATGCAAGAAATGACAATAATCCTCCGCCACAAGAAAACACTTCTGGAGCAGAGGCACGGACATTGGCCTCTGCTCTAGAACAACTGATATTAGAGCCAGCAAATAAAATTCCCCTAAATTCCACCAATACAACAACAGGGTCAAAAGCCGTCAAAGAACAACAAAATTCCTTACATCGAAGGACTGCTCACGGAGTCAAATGCAATGTTTGCAGCGTTCACAGAGATCCACATAAAGGATCATTATTACAACGAAATATGGATCCCAGGTTACAACCTATTCCGATGCGACAGACTAAACAGGCAACAAGGGAGGTTTGACCTGTATGTCACAGAGTCGCTCATTTGCACAGAACTACTTAACACCTCAAATGATGTAGTTGAAGTTTTGGTGGTAAAGATTGAAAACCAAAACCTTGTCATTGTGGTAGAATACAAGCCTCCAGATGCAACTTCCCAGCAATTCCAGGAGCAGCTTGAGAAAATTGACCACTGTCTGGAAAATCTCCCAACTCCTGCCCCAAACAACTTATTACTAGGAGATTTCAACTTGAGACACCTAAAATGGAGGAGTATGGCAAACACTGTTTTAGGAGAGATCACCCCGTGAGGCAGCTTAGCTGAAAATTCACACACACACGAACTATTAAATTTCTGCACAAAATTCACCTTAAACCAACAAATAGCAGAGCCTACAAGACTAGAAAATACGCTGGACCTCTTAACTAACTATGACGATCTGATACGTAATATAACTGCATCAAAGACAATATACTCAGATCACAACATAATAGAGGTACAGACAAGTGTGCACAGGGCTTTGGACCAGCAAAATGTGAGCAGTCATGAAGGTCTCTTCACGAAATTAAATTTCAATAATAAAAACATACAATGGGATCAAGTAAACCATGTCCTAAATGAAACAAGCTGGGAAGATATCCTAAACAACACGGATCCAAACATTTACCTTGAAAAAATGAATTCTGTGGTTCTTGAGATCTGCTCAAGACACATTCCAGAAAAAGAAAGAGAAGATGTAAACTAGAAAGAGACAGACGTTCATTATACAGATGAAGGCTAAGAGTTACAGAGCTGCTAAGTGGGGCCAATATATCTGAAATACGAAGGGAGGCACAGTACTTGATCCAATTCTATTCCTCATCCTCATTTCTGACATAGACAGAGATGTAAGCCATAGCTCCATGTCTTCCTTTGCGGATGACTCCCGGATTGCCATGGCAGTGACCTCCATCAATGACACTGTGAGACTCCAAGGGGACATCAACCAAATCTTCGAATGGGCCACTAAAAAAATATGAAGTTCAACAAGGAGAAATTTCAACTACTCAGATATGGAAAACTTGAAGAAATTAAAAATGTGTCAGGGTATACCACAAATTCTAACCATACAATAGAGCGGAAAAGTAATGTGAAGGACTTGGGAGTGATAATGTAAGAGGATCTCACCTTCAAAGAGCACAACAATGTATCTACCTCATGTGTTAGGAGAATGATAGGATGGATAATGAGAACCTTCAAAACTATGGGCACAAAGCTTATGATGATTCTCTTCAAATCGCTTGTGCTCTCTAGGCTGGAATACTGCTGTACACTAACGACCCCATTCAAGGCTGGCGACATTGCAGACCTGGAGAGTGTACAAAGAGCTTTCGCTGCACACATAAGTATGATTAGGCACCTAAACTACTCAGAACGGTTGAAGGTCCTTGATCTGTATTCCCTGGAACGCAGGCGAGAGAGATACATGATAATATACACTTGGAAGGTCCTGGAGGGATTGGTATCAAACCTGCACACGAAAATCACTCCATATGAAAGCAAAAGACTAGGCAGGAGATGCAACATGTCCCCGATGAAAAGCAGGGGCGCCATGATTACACTGACAGACAACACAATAAGTGTCCAGGGCCCAAGACTGTTCAACTGCCTCCCAACATAAATTAGGGGATTACCAATGGACACCTGGCTGTCTTCAAGAAGGCACTAAACAGGCACCTAAAGTCCGTACCTGACCAGCCGGGCTGTGGTTCGTACGTCAGCTTGCATGCGGCCAGCAGTAATACCAGGTTGATCAGACCCTGATCCACCATTAGGCCTGGTCTCAGACCTGGCCGCAGGGGCGTTGATCCCCGAAACCCTTTCCAAGCATACTCCAGGTGTCTGCCATTAATGGAGCCATGCTCCATGTGTCCGCCAGGAGTGGAGCCATGCTCCATGTGTCTGCCAGGAGTGGAGCCATGCTCCATGTGTCTGCCAGGAGTGGAGCCATGCTCCATGTGTGTGCCAGGAGTGGAGGCATCCTCCATGTGTCTGCCAGGAGTGAAGCCATGCTCCATGTGTCTGCCAGGAGTGAAGGCATGCTCTATGTGTCTGCCAGGAGTGAAGCCATGCTCCATGTGTCTGCCAGGAGTGGAGCCATGCTCCATGTGTATGCCAGGAGTGGAGCTATGCTCCATGTGTTTGCCAGGAGTGGAGCCATGCTCCATGTGTCTGCCAGGAGTGGAGCCATGCTCCATGTGTCTGCAAGGAGTGGAGCCATGCTCAATGTGTATATCAGGAGTGGAGCCATGCTCCATGTGCCTGCCAGGAGTGGAGCCATGTTCCATGTGTCTGCCAGGAGTGGAGTCATGCTCCATGTGTCTGCCAGGATTACAGTCATGCTCCATGTGTCTACCAGGAGTGGAGCCATGCTCCATATGTCTGCCAGGAGTGGAGCCATGCTCCATGTGTCTGCCTGGAGCAGAGCCATGCTCCATGTGTTTGCCAGGAGTGGAGGCATGCTCCATGTGTCTGCCAGGAGTGAAGCCATGCTTCATGTGTCTGCCAGGAGTGGAGGCATGCTCCATGTGTCTGCCAGGAGTGAAGCCATGCTCCATGTGTCTGCCAGGAGTGGAGCCATGCTCCATGTGTCTGCCAGGAGTGGAGCCATGCTCCATGTGTCTGCCAGGAGTGGAGCCATGCTCCATGTGTATGCCAGAAGGGGAGCCATGCTCCATGTGTCTGCCAGGAGTGGAGCCATGCTCCATGTGTATGCCAGGAGTGGAGCCATGCTCCATGTGTCTGCCAGGAGTGGAGCTATGCTCCATGTGTCTGCCAGGAGCAGAGCCATGCTCCATGTGTCTGCCAGGAGAGGAGCCATGCTCCTTGTGTCTACCAGGAGTGGAGCCATGCTTCATGTGTCTGCCAGGAGTGGAGGCATGCTCCATGTGTCTGCCAGGAGTAAAGCCATGCTTCATGTGTCTGCCAGGAGTGGAGCCATGCTCCATGTGTCTGCCAGGAGTGGAGTCATGCTCCATGCGTCTGCCAGGAGTGGAACCATGCTCCATGTGTATTCCAGAAGGGGAGCCATGCTCCATGTGTCTGCCAGGAGTGGAGCCATGCTCCATGTGTCTGCCAGGAGTGGAGCCATGCTCCATGTGTCTGCCTGGAGCAGAGCCATGCTCCATGTGTCTGCCAGGAGTGGAGGCATGCTCCATGTGTCTGCCAGGAGTGAAGCCATGCTTCATGTGTCTGCCAGGAGTGGAGGCATGCTCCATGTGTCTGCCAGGAGTGAAGCCATGCTCCATGTGTCTGCCAGGAGTGGAGCCATGCTCCATGTGTCTGCCAGGAGTGGAGCCATGCTCCATGTGTCTGCCAGGAGTGGAGCCATGCTCCATGTGTATGCCAGAAGGGGAGCCATGCTCCATGTGTCTGCCAGGAGTGGAGCCATGCTCCATGTGTCTGCCAGGAGTGAAGCCATGCTCCATGTGTCTGCCAAGAGTGGAGCCATGCTCCATGTGTATGCCAGGAGTGGAGCCATGCTCCATGTGTCTGCCAGGAGTGGAGCTATGCTCCATGTGTCTGTCAGGAGCAGAGCCATGCTCCATGTGTCTGCCAGGAGTGGAGCCATGCTCCTTGTGTCTACCAGGAGTGGAACCATGCTTCATGTGTCTGCCAGGAGTGGAGGCATGCTCCATGTGTCTGCCAGGAGTGAAGCCATGCTCCATGTGTCTGCCAGGAGTGGAGCCATGCTCCATGTGTCTGCCAGGAGTGGAGCCATGCTCCATGCGTCTGCCAGGAGTGGAACCATGCTCCATGTGTATGCCAGAAGGGGAGCCAAGCTCCATGTGTCTGCCAGGAGTGGAGCCATGCTCCATGTGTCTGCCAGGAGTGGAGCAATGCTCCATGTGTCTGCCAAGAGTGGAGCCATGCTCCATGTGTATGCCAGGAGTGGAGCCATGCTCCATGTGTCTGCCAGGAGTGGAGCCATGCTCCATGTGTCTGCCAGGAGCAGAGCCATGCTCCATGTGTCTGCCAGGAGTGGAGCCATTCTCGTTGTGTCTACCAGGAGTGGAGCCATGCTCCATGTGTCGGCTAGGAGCAGAGCCATGCTCCATGTGTCTGCCAAGAGTGGAGCCATGCTCCATGTGTCTGCCAGGAGTGGAGCCATGCTCTATGTGTCTGCCAGGAGTGGAGCCATGCTCCATGTGTCTGCCAGGAGTGGAGCCATGCTCCATGTGTCTGCCAGGAGTGGAGCCATGCTCCATGTGTCTGCCAGGAGCAGAGCCATGCTCCATATGTCTGCCAGGAGTGGAGCCATGCTCCATGTGTCTGCCAGGAGCAGAGCCATCCTCCATGTGTCTGCCAGGAGTGGAGCCATGCTCCATGTGTCTGCCAGGAGTAGAGCCATGCTCCATATGTCTACCAGTAGTGGAGCCATGCTCCATGTGTCTGCCAGGAGTGGAGCCATGCTCCATGTGTCTGCCAGGAGCAGAGCCATGCTCCATGTGTCTGCCAGGAGTGGAGCCATGCTCCATGTGTCTGCCAGGAGTAGAGCCATGCTCCATATGTCTACCAGTAGTGGAGCCATGCTCCATGTGTCTGCCAGGAGTGGAGCCATGCTCCATGTGTCTGCCAGGAGCAGAGCCATGCTCCATATGTCTGCCAGGAGTGGAGCCATGCTCCATGTGTCTGCCAGGAGCAGAGCCATGCTCCATGTGTCTGCCAGGAGTGGAGCCATGCTCCATGTGTCTGCCAGGAGCAGAGCCATGCTCCATGTGTCTGCCAGGAGTGGAGCCATGCTCCATGTGTCTGCCAGGAGCAGAGCCATGCTCCATGTGTCTGCCAGGAGTGGAGCCATGCACCATGTGTCTGCCAGGAGCAGAGCCATGCTCCATGTGTCTGCTAGGAGTGGAGGCATGCTCCATGTGTCTGCCAGGAGTAGAGCCATGCTCCATGTGTCTGCTAGGAGCAGAGCCATGCTCCATGTGTCTGCCAGGAGTGGTGCCATGCTCCATGTGTCTGCCAGGAGTGGTGCCATGCTCCATGTACAAATATTTCGCATTATACCAGAACTGGTATTAAAAAGAGAAATGTTTGACTTCATGACCAAAGAAATACTTCAGTCTTTATATAAACGTTTTCACCTTGAAATGTTTTATACCTGGGTTTATGAAAGACAAAGTTACAACACAAACTGTCAGACACACCATTACAGGAGACCAGAAGGTACACGTCACACCAACACTGGGAAACAAACATCACACCAACACTGGGAAACAAACTGTCAGACACACCATTACAGGAGACCAGAAGGTACACATCACACCAACACTGGGAAACAAACTATGGTAGTTGTAACCTCACAATAAACAGAGGAAGATAAAAACCTGCAGTAAATGACACAGATAATACAGCAGTTGTTATCAGTACTTGAGTGGATGTACAGTTTGTGTCCGTCACTCCAGAACAACAGATATTAGTGCCAGCAAATAAAGTCTTCTACATTCCATCAATACGACATCATTTGTATTTACAAATGAACAGGGTCAAAAAGCATCAATCATCAACAAAATACCTTTCATCAGCTGACTCCTCACAGAATCAACTACAATGTTCGCAGCTTTTACAGAAGTGAGGGACTACCCGGCGAGGGTTGAAACACTGGACGTGTTTCCTTGCATTGGTTGTCCATGTTCACCCATCAGTAAAATGGGTACTGGGTGTTAGTGGACTGGTGTGGGTCACATCCTGGCTGTTAGTGAACTGGTGTTTGTCACATCCTGGCTGTTAGTGAACTGGAGTGAGTCACATCCTGGGTGTTAGCAGACTGGTGTGAGATGCATCCTGGGTGTTAGTGAACTGGTGTTGGTCACATCCTGGCTGTTAGTGAACTGGTGTGAGTCACATCCTGGGTGTTAGTGAACTGGAGTGAGTCACATCCTGGGTGTTAGCGGACTGGTGTGAGTCGCATCCTGGGTGTTAATGGACTGGTGTAGGTTGCATCCTGGGACAAAACTGACCTAATTTGCGGGAAATGCTGTGTATAACAAGCAACTTTCTATATAGTAGTATGTCATTGATGTCAGCTACGGTCTGTATACCTTGTACATGTACTTGTATACCTTGTACATGTACTTGTATACCTTGTACATGTACTTGTATACCTTGTACATGTACTTGTATACCTTGTACATGTACTTGTATACCTTGTACATGTACTTGTATACCTTGTACATGTACTTGTATACCTTGTACATGTACTTGTATACCTTGTACATGTACTTGTATACCTTGTACATGTACTTGTATACCTTGTACATGTACTTGTATACCTTGTACATGTACTTGTATACCTTGTACATGTACTTGTATACCTTGTACATGTACTTGTATACCTTGTACATGTACTTGTATACCTTGTACATGTACTTGTATACCTTGTACATGTACTTGTATACCTTGTACATGTACTTGTATACCTTGTACATGTACTTGTATACCTTGTACATGTACTTGTATACCTTGTACATGTACTTGTATACCTTGTACATGTACTTGTATACCTTGTACATGTACTTGTATACCTTGTACATGTACTTGTATACCTTGTACATGTACTTGTATACCTTGTACGTGCACTTGTATACCTTGTACGTGCACTTGTATACCTTGTACGTGCACTTGTATACCTTGTACATGTACTTGTATACCTTGTACATGTACTTGTATACCTTGTACGTGTACTTGTATACCTTGTACGTGTACTTGTATACCTTGTACGTGTACTTGTATACCTTGTACGTGTACTTGTATACCTTGTACGTGTACTTGTATACCTTGTACGTGTACTTGTATACCTTGTACATGTACTTGTATACCTTGTACGTGTACTTGTATACCTTGTACATGTACTTGTATACCTTGTACATGTACTTGTATACCTTGTACGTGTACTTGTATACCTTGTACATGTACTTGTATACCTTGTACATGTACTTGTATACCTTGTACATGTACTTGTATACCTTGTACATGTACTTGTATACCTTGTACATGTACTTG
>NW_027195826.1:20000-67500 GCF_038502225.1 Cherax quadricarinatus
TTGTTGTTATTGTTGTAGTTTATCTTAAAGAACCACTTGTTGTTGTTGTTGCTGTTGTTGTTGTTATTGTTGTAGTTTATCTTAAAGAACTACTTGTTGTTGTTGTTGCTGTTGTTGTTGTTATTGTTGTAGTTTATCTTAAAGAACCACTTGTTGTTGTTGTTGTTGTTGTTGCTGTTGTTATTGTTGTAGTTTATCTTAAAGAACCACTTGTTGTTGTTGTTGTTGTTGTTATTGTTGTAGTTTATCTTAAAGAACCACTTGTTGTTGTTGTTGTTGTTGTTGTTGTTATTGTTGTAGTTTATCTTAAAGAACTACTTGTTGTTGTTGTTGCTGTTGTTGTTGTTATTGTTGTAGTTTATCTTAAAGAACCAGTTGTTGTTGTTGTTGTTGTTGTTATTGTTGTAGTTTATCTTAAAGAACCACTTGTTGTTGTTGTTGCTGTTGTTGTTGTTATTGTTGTAGTTTATCTTAAAGAACCACTTGTTGTTGTTGTTGTTGTTATTATTGTTGTAGTTTATCTTAAAGAACCACTTGTTGTTGTTGTTGTTGTTGTTGTTATTGTTGTAGTTTATCTTAAAGAACTACTTGTTGTTGTTGTTGCTGTTGTTGTTGTTATTGTTGTAGTTTATCTTAAAGAACCAGTTGTTGTTGTTGTTGTTGTTGTTGTTATTGTTGTAGTTTATCTTAAAGAACCACTTGTTGTTGTTGTTGCTGTTGTTGTTGTTATTGTTGTAGTTTATCTTAAAGAACTACTTGTTGTTGTTGTTGCTGTTGTTGTTGTTATTGTTGTAGTTTATCTTAAAGAACCACTTGTTGTTGTTGTTGTTGTTGCTGTTGTTATTGTTGTAGTTTATCTTAAAGAACCACTTGTTGTTGTTGTTGTTGTTGTTATTGTTGTAGTTTATCTTAAAGAACCACTTGTTGTTGTTGTTGTTGTTGTTGTTGTTATTGTTGTAGTTTATCTTAAAGAACTACTTGTTGTTGTTGTTGCTGTTGTTGTTGTTATTGTTGTAGTTTATCTTAAAGAACCACTTGTTGTTGTTGTTATTGTTGTAGTTTATCTTAAAGAACTACTTGTTGTTGTTGTTGCTGTTGTTGTTGTTATTGTTGTAGTTTATCTTAAAGAACCACTTGTTGTTGTTGTTGTTGTTATTATTGTTGTAGTTTATCTTAAAGAACCACTTGTTGTTGTTGTTGTTGTTGTTGTTGTTATTGTTGTAGTTTATCTTAAAGAACTACTTGTTGTTGTTGTTGCTGTTGTTGTTGTTATTGTTGTAGTTTATCTTAAAGAACCAGTTGTTGTTGTTGTTGTTGTTGTTGTTATTGTTGTAGTTTATCTTAAAGAACCACTTGTTGTTGTTGTTGCTGTTGTTGTTGTTATTGTTGTAGTTTATCTTAAAGAACTACTTGTTGTTGTTGTTGCTGTTGTTGTTGTTATTGTTGTAGTTTATCTTAAAGAACCACTTGTTGTTGTTGTTGTTGTTGCTGTTGTTATTGTTGTAGTTTATCTTAAAGAACCACTTGTTGTTGTTGTTGTTGTTGTTATTGTTGTAGTTTATCTTAAAGAACCACTTGTTGTTGTTGTTGTTGTTGCTGTTGTTATTGTTGTAGTTTATCTTAAAGAACCACTTGTTGTTGTTGTTATTGTTGTAGTTTATCTTAAAGAACTACTTGTTGTTGTTGTTGCTGTTGTTGTTGTTATTGTTGTAGTTTATCTTAAAGAACCACTTGTTGTTGTTGTTGTTGTTGCTGTTGTTATTGTTGTAGTTTATCTTAAAGAACCACTTGTTGTTGTTGTTGTTGTTGTTGTTATTGTTGTAGTTTATCTTAAAGAACCACTTGTTGTTGTTGTTGTTGTTGCTGTTGTTATTGTTGTAGTTTATCTTAAAGAACCACTTGTTGTTGTTGTTGTTGTTGTTATTGTTATAGTTTATCTTAAAGAACCACTTGTTGTTGTTGTTGCTGTTGTTGTTGTTATTGTTGTAGTTTATCTTAAAAAACCACTTGTTGTTGTTGTTGTTGTTGTTGTTGTTATTGTTGTAGTTTATCTTAAAGAACCACTTGTTGTTGTTGTTGCTGTTGTTGTTGTTATTGTTGTAGTTTATCTTAAAGAACCACTTGTTGTTGTTGTTGCTGTTGTTGTTGTTATTGTTGTAGTTTATCTTAAAGAACCACTTGTTGTTGTTGTTGCTGTTGTTGTTGTTATTGTTGTAGTTTATCTTAAAGAACCACTTGTTGTTGTTGTTGCTGTTGTTGTTGTTATTGTTGTAGTTTATCTTAAAGAACCACTTGTTGTTGTTGTTGCTGTTGTTGTTGTTATTGTTGTAGTTTATCTTAAAGAACCACTTGTTGTTGTTGTTGCTGTTGTTGTTGTTATTGTTGTAGTTTAGCTTAAAGAACCACTTGTTGTTGTTGTTGTTGTTGCTGTTGTTATTGTTGTAGTTTATCTTAAAGAACCACTTGTTGTTGTTGTTGCTGTTGTTGTTGTTATTGTTGTAGTTTATCTTAAAGAACCACTTGTTGTTGTTGTTGCTGTTGTTGTTGTTATTGTTGTAGTTTAGCTTAAAGAACCACTTGTTGTTGTTGTTGTTGTTGCTGTTGTTATTGTTGTAGTTTATCTTAAAGAACCACTTGTTGTTGTTGTTGCTGTTGTTGTTGTTATTGTTGTAGTTTATCTTAAAGAACCACTTGTTGTTGTTGTTGCTGTTGTTGTTGTTATTGTTGTAGTTTATCTTAAAGAACCACTTGTTGTTGTTGTTGCTGTTGTTGTTGTTATTGTTGTAGTTTAGCTTAAAGAACCACTTGTTGTTGTTGTTGTTGTTGCTGTTGTTATTGTTGTAGTTTATCTTAAAGAACCACTTGTTGTTGTTGTTGCTGTTGTTGTTGTTATTGTTGTAGTTTATCTTAAAGAACCACTTGTTGTTGTTGTTGCTGTTGTTGTTGTTATTGTTGTAGTTTAGCTTAAAGAACCACTTGTTGTTGTTGTTGTTGTTGCTGTTGTTATTGTTGTAGTTTATCTTAAAGAACCACTTGTTGTTGTTGTTGCTGTTGTTGTTGTTATTGTTGTAGTTTATCTTAAAGAACCACTTGTTGTTGTTGTTGTTGTTGCTGTTGTTATTGTTGTAGTTTATCTTAAAGAACCACTTGTTGTTGTTGTTGTTGTTGTTATTGTTGTAGTTTATCTTAAAGAACCACTTGTTGTTGTTGTTGTTGTTGCTGTTGTTATTGTTGTAGTTTATCTTAAAGAACCACTTGTTGTTGTTGTTGTTGTTGTTATTGTTATAGTTTATCTTAAAGAACCACTTGTTGTTGTTGTTGCTGTTGTTGTTGTTATTGTTGTAGTTTATCTTAAAAAACCACTTGTTGTTGTTGTTGTTGTTGTTGTTGTTATTGTTGTAGTTTATCTTAAAGAACCACTTGTTGTTGTTGTTGCTGTTGTTGTTGTTATTGTTGTAGTTTATCTTAAAGAACCACTTGTTGTTGTTGTTGCTGTTGTTGTTGTTATTGTTGTAGTTTATCTTAAAGAACCACTTGTTGTTGTTGTTGCTGTTGTTGTTGTTATTGTTGTAGTTTATCTTAAAGAACCACTTGTTGTTGTTGTTGCTGTTGTTGTTGTTATTGTTGTAGTTTATCTTAAAGAACCACTTGTTGTTGTTGTTGCTGTTGTTGTTGTTATTGTTGTAGTTTAGCTTAAAGAACCACTTGTTGTTGTTGTTGCTGTTGTTGTTGTTATTGTTGTAGTTTATCTTAAAGAACCACTTGTTGTTGTTGTTTGTTGTTGTTGTTGTTATTGTTGTTATTGTTGTAGTTTATCTTAAAGAACCACTTGTTGTTGTTGTTGCTGTTGTTGTTGTTATTGTTGTAGTTTATCTTAAAGAACCACTTGTTGTTGTTGTTGTTGTTGTTATTGTTGTAGTTTATCTTAAAGAACCACTTGTTGTTGTTGTTGCTGTTGTTGTTGTTATTGTTGTAGTTTATCTTAAAGAACCACTTGTTGTTGTTGTTGTTGTTGTTATTGTTGTAGTTTATCTTAAAGAACCACTTGTTGTTGTTGTTGCTGTTGTTGTTGTTATTGTTGTAGTTTATCTTAAAGAACCACTTGTTGTTGTTGTTGTTATTGTTGTAGTTTATCTTAAAGAACCACTTGTTGTTGTTGTTGCTGTTGTTGTTGTTATTGTTGTAGTTTATCTTAAAGAACCACTTGTTGTTGTTGTTGTTGTTATTGTTGTTATTGTTGTAGTTTATCTTAAAGAACCACTTGTTGTTGTTGTTGCTGTTGTTGTTGTTATTGTTGTAGTTTATCTTAAAGAACCACTTGTTGTTGCTGTTGTTGTTGTTATTGTTGTAGTTTATCTTAAAGAACCACTTGTTGTTGTTGTTGCTGTTGTTGTTGTTATTGTTGTAGTTTATCTTAAAGAACCACTTGTTGTTGTTGTTGCTGTTGTTGTTGTTATTGTTGTAGTTTATCTTAAAGAACTACTTGTTGTTGTTGTTGCTGTTGTTGTTGTTATTGTTGTAGTTTATCTTAAAGAACCACTTGTTGTTGTTGTTTGTTGTTGTTGTTGTTGTTATTGTTGTAGTTTATCTTAAAGAACCACTTGTTGTTGTTGTTGCTGTTGTTGTTGTTATTGTTGTAGTTTATCTTAAAGAACCACTTGTTGTTGTTGTTGCTGTTGTTGTTGTTATTGTTGTAGTTTATCTTAAAGAACTACTTGTTGTTGTTGTTGCTGTTGTTGTTGTTATTGTTGTAGTTTATCTTAAAGAACCACTTGTTGTTGTTGTTGTTGTTGTTGTTGTTGTTGTTGTTGTTGTTGCTGTTGTTGTTGTTATTGTTGTAGTTTATCTTAAAGAACAACTTGTTGTTGTTGTTGTTGTTGTTGTTGTTGTTGTTGTTGTTGTTGTTGTTGTTGTTGTTGTTATTGTTGTAGGTTATCTTAAAGAACTACTTGTTTGTTCCAAAGAAGCTTAAGAACTGATTAAAAGATTTTTTGTAACCCTGCAGTTCTCAAGTTACCAAATATAAATATAGCCTTTAGTCTCTGTACAGATGTGTCTTATTCTGGACTAGGTGCTGGTCTTCTACAGTATTATAATGAGACTCAGTACAGATGTGTCTTATTCTGGACTAGGTGCTGGTCTTCTACAGTATTATAATGAGACTCAGTACAGATGTGTCTTATTCTGGACTAGGTGCTGGTCTTCTACAGTATTATAATGAGACTCAGTACAGATGTGTCTTATTCTGGACTAGGTGCTGGTCTTCTACAGTATTATAATGAGACTCAGTACAGATGTGTCTTATTCTGGACTAGGTGCTGGTCTTCTACAGTATTATAATGAGACTCAGTATAGATGCCTCTCATTCTGGACTAGGTGCTGGTCTTCTACAGTATTATAATGAGACTCAGTATAGATGCCTCTCATTCTGGACTAGGTGCTGGTCTTCTACAGTATTATAATGAGACTCAGTACAGATGTGTCTTATTCTTGACTAGGTGCTGGTCTTCTACAGTATTATAATGAGACTCAGTATAGATGCCTCTCATTCTGGACTAGGTGCTGGTCTTCTACAGTATTATAATGAGACTCAGTATAGATGCCTCTCATTCTGGACTAGGTGCTGGTCTTCTACAGTATTATAATGAGACTCAGTACAGATGCCTCTCATTCTGGACTAGGTGCTGGTCTTCTTCAGTATTATAATGAGACTCAGTATAGATGCCTCTCATTCTGGACTAGGTGCTGGTCTTCTACAGTATTATAATGAGACTCAGTATAGATGCCTCTCATTCTGGACTAGGTGTTGGTCTTCTACAGTATTATAATGAGACTCAGTACAGATGCCTCTCATTCTGGACTAGGTGCTGGTCTTCTACAGTATTATAATGAGACTCAGTTCAGATTCCTCTCATTCTGGACTAGGTACTGGTCTTCTACAGTATTATAATGAGACTCAGTACAGATGCCTCTCATTCTGGACTAGGTGCTGGTCTTCTACAGTGTTATAATGAGACTCAGTACAGATGTGTCTCATTCTGGACTAGGTGCTGGTCTTCTACAGTATTATAATGAGACTCAGTACAGATGTGTCTCATTCTGGACTAGGTGCTGGTCTTCTACAGTATTATAATGAGACTCAGTACAGATGTGTCTCATTCTGGACTAGGTGCTGGTCTTCTACAGTATTATAATGAGACTCAGTACAGATGCCTCTCATTCTGGACTAGGTGCTGGTCTTCTACAGTATTATAATGAGACTCAGTACAGATGTGTCTCATTCTGGAGTAGGTGCTGGTCTTCTACAGTATTATAATGAGACTCAGTACAGATGCCTCTCATTCTGGACTAGGTGCTGGTCTTCTACAGTATTATAATGAGACTCAGTATAGATGCCTCTCATTCTGGACTAGGTGCTGGTCTTCTACAGTATTATAATGAGACTCAGTATAGATGCCTCTCATTCTGGACTAGGTGCTGGTCTTCTACAGTATTATAATGAGACTCAGTACAGATGCCTCTCATTCTGGACTAGGTACTGGTCTTCTACAGTATTATAATGAGACTCAGTATAGATGCCTCTTATTCTGGACTAGGTACTGGTCTTCTACAGTATTATAATGAGACTCAGTATAGATGCCTCTCATTCTGAACTAGGTACTGGTCTTCTACAGTATTATAATGAGACTCAGTACGGATGCCTCTCATTCTGGACTAGGTACTGGTCTTCTACAGTATTATAATGAGACTCAGTATAGATGCCTCTCATTCTGGACTAGGTGCTGGTCTTCTACAGTATTATAATGAGACTCAGTACAGATGCCTCTCATTCTGGACTAGGTGCTGGTCTTCTACAGTATTTTAACGAGAGTTAGTTTCCAATATTTTCCCAAGAAAGAAACTTCTGCTGAGAGAAGAAAAGTTTTCCACAAAGGAAAATGAATATTATGCATTTGTTTGGATTATAAGTGAGTTCAAATACTACTTATACTTTAAACTCCTTTATATTTGGCACTGACCACAATCTACTACTGTACTTCGAGAACTTTAATGCTATAAATAGCTGGCTATTAAGGTGAACATTGGCTATTTAGCCATTTAAAATTCAGGTTGTATATATAACTGGCTCGGACAAGCACTTCTTAGATTGGTTGAATCAAGGTTGTGAGCAGTTCTTTTCCCTCTGGAAATTAACTTATTGCGTTCGACTATAAGTTTTGGAAAGAGGTAACATGAGGGAAAATTCAGTGAAATATACTTATGATAGTTCAGACTCGGAAGAACTGTTACAGTGTGTCGCCTCCAGCACTGCCACCTAGCGGGCCGCTGTAAAACTTCAGATTTCTTCTGGTATGAGTTATTTTAGTTTCTACTCCTGGTGGTATTAACCTTATCTGGTGTGAGTTGAAGTTTGGACAATCATTTGACCTCTTGTCTTCTCGTGATCAGGTGATCTACCAGGAATTTGTTTCATTAATTTTATACTTAACCTGGTTATCAGTACTGATACTTTTTGTCTTTCTTCAAAGTTATTCTTAACCTGGTTACCAGTACTGACACTGTTTGTCTTCAAAGTTATACTTAACCTGGTTACCAGTACTGACACTGTTTGTCTTCAATGTTATACTTAATCTGGTTACCAGTACTGACACTGTTTGTCTTCAGTGTTATACTTAACCTGGTTACCAGTACTTACACTGTTTGTCTTCAATGTTATACTTAACCTGGTTACCAGTACTGACACTGTTTGTCTTCAATGTTATACTTAACCTGGTTACCAGTACTGACACTGTTTGTCTTCAATGTTATTCTTAACCTGGTTACCAGTACTGACACTGTTTGTCTTCAATGTTATACTTAACCTGGTTACCAGTACTGACACTGTTTGTCTTCAATGTTATACTTAACCTGGTTACCAGTACTGACACTGTTTGTCTTCAGTGTTATACTTAACCTGGTTACCAGTACTGACACTGTTTGTCTTCAATGTTATACTTAATAATCATCTTGTAACCAGTGTATTTTTTTCATTATCAACTCTGCTGCTGACAACTAACATCATCTTAAGAAGATCTGAACTTAAAAGTTTCTCCTGTCTTTAGGTCTGAACATAAAAGTTTCTCCTGTCTTAAGAACTGGACTTAAAAGTTTTTCCTGTCTTAAGATCTGAGGTCAGTGGTCACATGTGGTCATACCTGCCTAAGCTCTTGGGAGTTAGCGTGGGCTGTTACCAAGCACCATGGCTTGTTGTAGTGTTTTAGAATCTCAGGTTCAAGTGTTGAAGAAGGAGGTTCTACTTCTTCAGGAGGAAAATAGGAGGCTGAAGCTTCGCATAGATGAGTTTGGGAGCAAGTGTGAGAAGGATTTAGTTGGTAAGGAGGAAATGGTCACCAGCAGTGATAGTGGCAGCCGCTTTAAGTGGCAAGTGGTTCGCAGTTCAGGAAGAAGGAAGATGAGGAGAGTTAATAGAGAAGATGTGAAGGTAGGAAATCGATTCTCTGTTCTCCAAGACGAGTGTACTTCAGTGGTTAGTGAGGTTGAAGGTACCATTGATTTCCCTGCTAATTAAAGTAAGAATATTTTAACAGGCGATTCTCAGGTAAGATATATGGACCGTGCATTTTGTAAAAGAGACAGAAAGGTCAGACAGAGAGTGTGTCTTCCTGGAGCTGGTGTTGGTGACATAGTCAGCAGGTTGGATAATATTATGGCAGGTAATGGGAACAAGCCCATTATCTGTCTTAGTGCTGGGGGTAATGACACTGGGAAGGGCAGGAGAGAGGAGCTGCTCGATAAGTACAGTTCAGCAATATAAGTAGTTAGGTCTAAGGGAAGGATCCCAGTCATATGTAGCATCTTGCCTAAAAAGTGAGACGGCAATGAATGGATGTCTAGGGCAACTGGTATAAATTGCTGGCTAGACAGGTACTGCAAGGAACTTGCAATCTCATTCATTGATAACTGGGACCTATTCTTTGGCAAACGTGATATGTATGCAAGGGATGGGATTCATCTCTCTATGGATGGAGTGGTTGCATTAGCCAATTCAACTGAGAGGGTAATTGATGATTTGTCTAGGAATTTAAACTGATAGATTATGGAGGTATGGGTGTTTGTGGGAAACAATCAGGCTGCAGCATTAGGGTTAAAAACAGCAGTTATTACCGGGATACCTCAGGGATATGTTTAAAAGACAATATTCAAAATAAAGTTGCTAGTAATGGTAAATCAATTGATCAACAAACAAAGAGAGATAGTAGAGGGCAACGAGTGACTAGCTCCCTTAAGGTTTACTATACAAATAGTAGGAGTCTAAGAAATAAGATAGATGAGCTAAAATTACTTGCAAGTGTAGGTAATATAGATATTATTGGTATAACAGAGACCTAGTTCAACCTGAAAGATAGAGAAATGCCTTCTGAATGCAACATACAGGGTTATAAACTATTCCACACTGATAGGGTCAACAGGAAGGGTGGTGGCGTGGCGATGTATGTCAGAGAAAATTTAAATTGTTGTCTTAGACATGATAGAAGATTAGAAACATCGAACACAGAATCTGTTTGGTTACAGTATCTCGAGGGTCGTGACAAATTAATTTTGGGTGTGATTTATAGGCCCCCAAACCTTGATAGGGAGTGTAGTAAGCTGTTATGGGACGAAATTCATAAGGCATCTAGATATGAAAATGTTTTGATAATGGGAGATTTTAACTTTAGACAAATTGATTGGAACAATATGACAGCAAATCTTGAGTCTAGTGACTTTCTTGATACGGTTCAGGATTGCTTTTTAGAACAGGTTGTGACAGTACCAACTAGAGGAAACAATCTGCTTGACTTGGTTCTTGCCAACAAAGATTCACTAATTAATAATCTTGAGGTTAATGATGAGCTTGGGGAAAGTGATCACAAATCACTTAGTTTCAAAATATCATGGAATTACTCAGATAACTGCAATCAAATCTCTGTCCCAGATTTTCGCTTGGCCAACTTCATGTGACTGAAAATTTACCTGGGTGGGCTAAATTGGTATGTCCTGACTATTGGTCAGGTAGGTGATCTTGGTTGCAAATATAACGTTTGTCAGAGCATAGTTCTAGCTGTCCATACAACTTTTGTTCTGAGAAGGGAAATTAGATCTAACAAAAATGATCCCAGATGGATGAACAATAGATTAAAACATCTCATTGGTCAAAAGAGAGGCACATATAGGCGTTTCAAAAGAGGGGATGGGCAGTTAAGAAATCAATATATTCAATTAAAGAGAGAAATAAAGAAAAGAATAAGAAAAGCAAAAAGGGATTATGAAGCTAAGGTCGCAAGGGATTCAAAGACTAATCCAAAGGGTTCTTTCATGTATACAGAAGTAAGATTAGGGACAAGATTGGCCCACTTAAGAGTAACTCTGGTCAGATCACTGACAGTGATAAGGATATGTGTGAAATTCTAAATACCTACTTCCTCTCAGTTTTCACCCAGGAAAATACTAGCGATATTCCTGAAATAATAGATTATGTAGAACAGGATGATAATAAACTATGTACGATTGTGGTAACTAGTGACATTGTCCTCAGACAAATAGAGAAACTAATACCTAACAAATCCCCAGGTCGTGATGAACTGTTTGCAAGGGTGTTAAACGAATGTAAAGAGGAACTTAGCATACCTTTGGCTAATCTCTTTAACATATCACTACAAACTGGCATAGTGCCTGATAAGTGGAAAATGGCAAATGTAATACCTATTTACAAGGCAGGTGACAGGTCCTTGGCTTCGAACTATAGACCAATAAGCCTTACCACCATAGCGGCAAAATTTATGGAATCAATAATTGCCAAAGCCATTCGTAGCCATCTTGACAGGCACGGATTGATTAATGATTCTCAACAGTAAAGTTTATAGAATGGGCTAAACTATTCTTAGCCCATTCTATAAACTTTACTGTTGAGTTTGAAGAAAATAACTCATTGCCTTTTCTAGATGTTTTAATTATTAAGGGTAATAATGAATTCAAATTTAAAATTTACAGAAAACCTACAAATAACTGTTCCTATGTCCACTATTATTCCTCGCATCAAGATAGAGTCAAACTGTCTGTTTTCTCATCAATGTTTTTGAGAGCTTTACGAATTTGTAGTCCTGAGTTCATAGATGAGGAAATATCCAAAATTTATGAAATAGGTAATGATTTAAAATACCCAAGAAATGTAATTGATAAATCTTTTAAAGTTGCTAGAAACACTTTTTATAATCCAAAAAGGGGCAACCAGCATTATTCAACTAAAAATATGTTGGTTCTCCCTTACCATGAAAACTTGGTTGATATGCCTTCTCTTCTTAAGACTTTTAATATTAAAGTTGTATTCAAAAATCTTGATACAGTAAAAAAAACTTTTGATAAAGAATTCCCCCCAAAATGCTGATGGATGTGTCTATAAGATTCCTTGTAAAATATGCGATAAAGTTTATTACGGTCAAACTGGTAAAAATCTCGAACTAAGATTAAAACAACATAAATATAGCATTAGAACTGGACAAGATTCCAATGCTCTATTTATTCATGTAAGAGATTTTAACCATCCAATTGATTTTCAAAAAGTTGAGAAAGTAGTATCTAGCAAGTCCATGGTCGACAGGAATATAATTGAATCTTGTTTCATAAAAAGCAGTTTTGACAATAATATGAATATTTCCTTTGGTTTATATAAATTAGATCCATTTATAATTAATAGAATTTGGGAAGAATTTAATAATACACTGGACAAATAATTTTTAAAGTTTCTTGGGTAGAATAACTTGGGGGTGAGTTGAGCAAAGGACCTATCCAAGTTGGCTCGCCGCGTGTCAGGTGTTTAACCGTTGTGGGATCTGATAGTGAGGTGCTGGCCGGACCCCTTATATAGCTTCCTTGGATGCTTCACTTTCATAGTTCCTAGATAATGTGAGTAGTCACGAAAGCGCTTGGAATTTCTCTATTCTTTCAGAGTGGTTGTTTTGCATATATATACATATATATATATATATATATATATATATATATATATATATATATATATATATATATATATATATATATATATATATATATATATATATATATATATATATATATATATATATATATATATATATATATATATATATATATATATATATATATATATATATATATATATCTATATATATATGTCGTGCCGAATAGGCAGAACTTGCGATCTTGGCTTAAATATCAACGTTCATCTTGCCATATAGGACAAGTGAAAATTTGTATATGCAATTATTTCGCCAAAATCATTCTGAACCTATCGAAAAAAATATATTTCACTGTGTTTGTTTAGTATTAAATTATTGTAAACAAATTTAAAATATATTTAGTTGGGTTAGGCTAAAATAAATTGTTCTTGTTATAACAAGGTTAGGTAAGTTTTCTAAGTTTCTTTTAGTGAAAAATTATAAATGTTTACATCAACATTAATGAAAAAAATATATCTTTAAACGTATAAGAGAAAATTTTAGAATGGACTTAATTTTAAATGAGTTCTTGCTAATTGACCAGTTTTACATATTCGGCACGACATATATATATATATATATATATATATATATATATATATATATATATATATATATATATATATATATATATATATATATATATATATATATATATATATTATATATATAAATATATATATATAATTATATATATATATATATATATATATATATATATATATATATATATATATATATATATATATATATATATATATATATATATATATATATATATATATGTATATGTATATGTGTGTGTGTGTACTCACCTAGTTACTCACCTAGTTGAGGTTGCAGGGGTCGAGTCCAAGCTCCTGGCCCCGTCTCTTCACTGGTTGCTACTAGGTCACTCTCCCTGAACCATGAGCTTTATCGTACCTCTGCTTAAAGCTATGTATGGATCCTGCCTCCACTACATAACTTCTCAAACTATTCCACTTCCTGACTACTCTGAGGCTGAAGAAATACTTCCTAACATTCCTCTGATTCATCTGTGTCTTCAACTTCCAACTGTGTCCCCTTGTTGCTGTGTCCAATCTTTGGAGCATCCTGTGTTTGTCCACCTTGTCAATTCCTCTCAGTATTTTCTAAGTCGTTATCATGTCCCCCCTATCTCTCCTGTCCTCCAGTGTCGTCAGTTTGATTTCCCTTAACCTCTCGTCGTAGGACATACCTCTTAGCTCTGGGACTAGTCTTGTTGCAAACCTTTGCACTTTCTCTAGTTTCTTTACATGCTTGGCTAGGTGTGGGTTCCAAACTGGTGCCGCATACTCCAATATGGGCCTAACGTACAAGGTGTACAGGGTCCTGAACGATTCCTTATTAAGATGTCAGAATGCTGTTCTGAGGTTTGCCAGGCGCCCATTTGCTGCAGCAGTTATTTGGTTGATGTGCGCTTCAGGAGATGTGCCTGGTGTTATACTCACCCCAAGATCTTTTTCCTTGAGTGAGGTTTGTAGTCTCTGGCCCCCTAGAATGTACTCCGTCTGCGGTCTTCTTTGCTCTCCCCAATCTTCATGACTTTGCACTTGGTGGGATTGAACTCCAGGAGCCAATTGCTGCACCAGGTCTGCAGCCTGTCCAGATCCCTTTGTAGTTCTGCCTGGTCTTCGATCAAATGAATTCTTCTCATCAACTTCACATCATCTGCAAACAGGGACACCTCATAGTCTATTCCTTCCGTCATGTCGTTCACAAATACCAGAAACAGCACTGGTCCTAGGACTGACCCCTGTGGAACCCAGCTGGTCACAGGTGCCCACTCTGACACCTCGTCACGTACCATTACTCGCTGCTGTCTTCCTGACAAGTATTCCCTGATCCATTGTAGTGCCTTCCCTGTTATCCCTACTTGGTCCTCCAGTTTTTGCACTAATCTCTTGTGAGGTACTGTGTCAAACGCCTTCTTCCAGTCCAAGAAAATGCAATCCACCCACCCCTCTCTCTCTTGTCTTACTGCTGTCACCATGTCACAGAATTCATAGACATAGTCTCTCCTCCTTCTTTCCTTAGCCTGATTACCTGGTCCTTGGCAGTTGTTTTCCTCCTGATGTGGCTGTATAACAGTTTCGGGTCAGATTTGGCTTTCGCTTCTATGTCGTTTTCATATTGTCGTTGGGCCTCCCTTCTTATCTGTGCATATTCGTTTCTGGCTCTACGACTGCTCTCCTTATTCTCCTGGATCCTTTGCCTTCTATATTTCTTCCATTCCCTAGCACACTTGGTTTTTGCCTCCCTGCACCTTTGGGTGAACCATGGGCTCATCCTGGCTTTTTCATTATTCCTGTTTCCCTTGGGTACAAACCTCTCCTCAGCCTCCTTGCACATTATTGCTACATATTCCATCATCTCATTAACTGGCTTCCCTGCCAGTTCTCTGTCACACTGAACCTCGTTCAGGAAGTTCTTCATTCCTGTGTAGTCCCCTTTCATGTAGTTTAGCTTCATTTGTCCTGGCTTTCCTGCTTTCCCCTCCACTTGTAGCTCTACTGTGTATTCGAAGCTCAAAACCACATGATCGCTGTCCCCAAGGGGTCTTTCATATATGATGTCCTCAATATCTGCACTACTCAAGGTGAATACTAAGTCAAGTCTTGCTGGTTCATCCTCTCCTCTCTCTCTTGTAGTGTCCCTTACATGTTGGTACATGAAGTTTTCCAGTACCACCTCCATCATCTTAACCCTCCATGTATCTTGGCCCCCATGTGGGTCCAAGTTCTCCCAGTCAATTTCCTTGTGGTTAAAGTCACCCATGATCAGAAGCTTTGCACTGCATGCATGAGCTCTTCTGGCCACTGCAGCCAGTGTGTCAACCATCGCTCTATTGCTCTCGTCATACTCTTGCCCTGGCCTCCTGCTGTTCTGTGGTGGGTTATACATCACTGCAATTACCACCTTGGGACCTCCAGAGCGAAGCGTTCCCGCTATGTAATCACTTTCTTCTCCGCTGTCTCCTCTATCCATCTCATCAAAATTCCAACAGTTTTTGATCAGCATTGCCACTCCTCCACCCCCCCCCCCTGTTCCTTCTGGCTTTCCTCAGGATCTGGTATCCCGTTTGAAAGATGGCATCTGTTATCATACCTGTAAGCTTGGTTTCTGTGAAAGCTATGATGTCCGGTGATGCCTCTTTTACTCTTTAGTGCCACTCCTCCCACTTGCTTGTTATTCCATCAGCGTTTGTGTACCATACCTTCAGTTTCCTTTCCAACACTGTGGTTTGGGGGGCCTGTGAGGGTGGGATACCTGGTAGCATACTGTGGGATTCTATAGTTGGGTGTTGGGTGGAAGCTGTGGGTATTTATTGTAGTGAGTCTTGGGATGGTGTGATGGGTTGTGGGGTTCTGAGGATAGTTGTGTGTGTGCTTGCCCTTGCTGCTCTGTTCTGCTCTGACTGACCTCTGCTGGTTCCATCCTTGTCTCCTTTCCTAGCTCCTTTCGCTTTTTTGTCCTCTCCATCTGCTGCTGTCGCTCTGTTTGTGTTCTGTCTCTGTCTAGGAACACCCTCTTGTACTCTTCCGAGTATTTCAACCCTGGTTTCTCTTGGAGGATCCTGTTCCGCACTGTTTCTGTCCTGAGAATCAGCTTGATCGGTCGGTTTCTCCCCTTCAAGTACCCCCCTATTCTCTGAAAATTTACAATCTCGTCCATGTCTTCTCCCCCTATTTCCGTGATGATTTTCTCAATCTCCTTTATTTCTTCCTGCCGTCTTACAGTGTGTGTCCTTTCCTCTCTCTCTCCCGAAGCCCATAGATAAACACTAATTTTGCCCTTTCCTCCTCCCATTGCCTCTCCCTCTGTGACTCTGGTTCCTGTCTGTATGTTGTCATTTTCTCCCTTGATTTTTCCATTGGCTCTTGGTAGCATGGTTGTGCCTCATCATTCGACCAATCTCCCTCTCCATCTGCACCCAGCTGCTCTTCCCTTTCACTCCTTGGCCCTTCTTTGCAGGCTAATATGACCTTAGCATAATCCATATCTCCTTCCTTCCTGTTCAGCCTCTCAGCTTCATATGCTGTGTCTTCTCTGGTCACTGCCCCTGAGACTTGCTTCAGCCTGTTTACCTCAAATTCTAGGATCATTACCCTGGCTATTTCAGTTTCGACTTGTGCCTCCCAATTCTTCGTCTCCTTCTCCAACCTCTTTTCCAATTTCACAGAGACCTCTCTCTCCATTTTTTCAGAAAGCTTTCCTAATTTTCTCTCCCATTCTTGTTCCATCCTTTTCCACTGCTCCTCCATCCATTCCTCCCTACCAGTACAATTGTCATCTGATCCCTGATTCCTGCGAATCCCAACCATTTTTTTAGTGAAAGAGAGAGAGAGAGAGAGAGAGAGAGAGAGAGAGAGAGAGAGAGAGATAAGGGAAAGGTAGAAGGAGAGAGAGAGAGGGGGAGAGTGAGAAGAGAAAGGGGGAAAGAGTGAGAGGGGGAAAGAGAGAGAAGGGGAGTGTGTGTGTGTGTGTGTGTGTGTGTGTGTGTGTGTGTGTGTGTGTGTGTGTGTGTGTGTGTGTGTGTGTGTGTGTGTGTGTGTGTGTGTGTGTGTGTGTGTGTGTGTGTGTGTGTGTGTGTGTGTGTGTGTGTGTGTGTGTGTGTGTGTGTGTGAGTGTGTGTTTGTGTACATATTTCCTGTGAACTGAGGTAATAATAGCAATAATAATAATTAAAATCCTTACTTCTACAGGTACATGAAACAACTCTCACAGAACATAGCTGACATCACTGACAAACTATATAGAAAGTCACTGGTTATGCTGAACATTTCTGGCAACTTCAGTTAATCCTGCCCACTAGAATGCCTCCCACAACACTCGGCTGGCACCCAGGTACCCATATATTGTTAGGTGATCAGAGGCAGCAGGTACAAGACAACATACCAGTGTTTCACGAGTGACGGGCTCCATCCTCGGACCCTCAGTGTGAGAGTTGAGGACGTTATCATCCAAGCTACGAGCAGACACCAGTATATACAAGATACTGGTCTTCACACCTACACCAAATTATGTATGTAAAATATGCTTCTTGAGATAAACTATTTGATAAGAGTTAAAATGTTGTAGTATATATTGTAATGTAGCGGAGCGATAACATTTTGTTAATAATGTGGCCGAACATCCGTTGTTAGTGGTAGTATCAAGGTCAACACTATTGTTAGTGGTAGTATCAAGGTCAACACTATTGTTAGTGGTAGTATCAAGGTCAACACAGTTGTTAGTGGTAGTATCAAGGTCAACACAGTTGTTAGTGGTAGTATCAAGGTCAACACTGTTGTTAGTGGTAGTATCAAGGTCAGCACTGTTGTTAGTGGTAGTATGAAGGTCAACACTATTGTTAGTGGTAGTATCAAGGTCAACACTGTTGTTAGTGGTAGTATCAAGGTCAACACTATTGTTAGTGGTAGTATCAAGGTAAACACTGTTGTTAGTGGTAGTATCAAGGTCATCACTGTTGTTAGTGGTAGTATCAAGGTCATCACTGTTGTTAGTGGTAGTATCAACGTCAACACTGTTGTTAGTGGTAGTATGAAGGTCAACACTGTTGTTAGTGGTAGTATCAAGGTCAACACTGTTGTTAGTGGTAGTATCAAGGTCAACACTGTTGTTAGTGGTAGTATCAAGGTCAACACTGTTGTTAGTGGTAGTATCAATGTCAACACTGTTGTTAGTGGTAGTATCAAGGTCAACACTGTTGCTAGTGGTAGTATCAAGGTTAACACTGTTGTTACTGGTAGTATCAAGGTCAACACTGTTGTTAGTAGTAGTATCAAGGTCAACACTGTTGTTAGTGGTAGTATCAAGGTCAACACTGTTGTTAGTGGTAGTATCAAGGTCAACACTGTTGTTAGTGGTAGTATCAAGGTCAACACTGTTGTTAGTGGTAGTATGAAGGTCAACACTGTTGTTAGTGGTAGTATCAAGGTCAACACTGTTGCTAGTGGTAGTATCAAGGTCAAAACTGTTGTTAGTGGTAGTATCAAGGTAAACACTGTTGTTAGTGGTAGTATCAAGGTCAACA
The DNA here is from genome assembly GCF_038502225.1 of Cherax quadricarinatus. Lineage (NCBI taxonomy): Eukaryota > Metazoa > Arthropoda > Malacostraca > Decapoda > Parastacidae > Cherax > Cherax quadricarinatus. The sequence continues at coordinate 38,073 of NW_027195826.1, forward strand.
CTGTTGTTAGTGGTAGTATCAAGGTCAACACTGTTGTTACTGGTAGTATCAAGGTCAACACTGTTGCTAGTGGTAGTATCAAGGTGAACACTGTTGTTAGTGGTAGTATCAAGGTCAACACTGTTGTTAGTGGTAGTATCAAGGTCAACACTGTTGTTAGTGGTAGTATCAAGTTCAACACTGTTGTTAGTGGTAGTATCAAGGTCAACACTGTTGTTAGTGGTAGTATCAAGGTCAACACTGTTGTTAGTGGTAGTATCAAGGTCAACACTGTTGCTAGTGGTAGTATCAAGGTCAACACTGTTGTTAGTGGTAGTATCAAGGTCAACACTGTTGTTAGTGGTAGTATCAAGGTCAACACTGTTGTTAGTGGTAGTATCAAGGTCAACACTGTTGTTAGTGGTAGTATCAAGGTCAACACTGTTGTTAGTGGTAGTATCAAGGTCAACACTGTTGCTAGTGGTAGTATCAAGGTCAACACTGTTGTTAGTGGTAGTATCAAGGTCAACACTGTTGTTAGTGGTAGTATCAAGGTAAACACTGTTGTTAGTGGTAGTATCAAGGTCAACACTGTTGTTAGTGGTAGTATCAAGGTCAACACTGTTGTTAGTGGTAGTATCAAGGTCAACACTGTTGCTAGTGGTAGTATCAAGGTCAACACTGTTGTTAGTGGTAGTATCAAGGTCAACACTGTTGTTAGTGGTAGTATCAAGGTCAACACTGTTGTTAGTGGTAGTATCAAGGTCAACACTGTTGTTAGTGGTAGTATCAAGGTCAACACTGTTGTTAGTAGTAGTATCAAGGTCAATACTCTGTTACACCAACAACACACTCTCAACATCACACTGACAACACCGTGTTACACCAACAACACACTCTCAACATCACACTGACAATACTGTGTTACACCAACAACACTCTCTCAACACCACACTGACAACACTGTGTTACACCAACAACACTCTCTCAACATCACACTGACAACACTGTGTTACACCAACAACACACTCTCAACATCACACTGACAACACCGTGTTACACCAACAACACTCTCTCAACATCACACTGACAACACTGTGTTACACCAACAACACACTCTCAACATCACACTGACAACACTGTGTTACACCAACAACACTCTCTCAACATCACACTGACAACACTGTGTTACACCAACAACACTCTCTCAACATCACACTGACAACACTGTGTTACACCAACAACACACTCTCAACATCACACTGACAACACTGTGTTACACCAACAACACTCTCTCAACATCACACTGACAACACTGTGTTACACCAACAACACTCTCTCAACATCACACTGACAACACTGTGTTACACCAACAACACTCTCTCAACATCACACTGACAACACTGTTACACCAACAACACACTCTCAACATCACACTGACAACACTGTTACACCAACAACACTCTCTCAACATCACACTGACAGCACTGTGTTACACCAACAACACACTCTCAACATCACACTGACAACACTGTGTTACACCAACAACACTCTCTCAACATCACACTGACAACACTGTGTTACACCAACAACACTCTCTCAACATCACACTGACAACACTGTGTTACACCAACAACACACTCTCAACATCACACTGACAACACTGTGTTACACCAACAACACACTCTCAACATCACAATGACAACACTGTGTTACACCAACAACACTCTCTCAACATCACACTGACAACACTGTGTTACACAAACAATACTCTCCTAACACCACACTAGCAACATTTATTTACAAGAACAACACTCTCTCAACACCACACTGGCAACACTGTGTTCCTCCAGCAACACTCAACACAACACTGGCAACACTGTGTTACTCCAGCAACACTCAACACCACACTGACAACACTGTGTTACTCCAGCAACACTAAACATCACACTGACAACACTGTGTTACTAAAGCAACACTTAACACCACACTGACAACACTGTGTTACTCCAGCAACACTCTCTAAGCATCACACTTACAACACTGTGTTACACCAACAACACTCAACACCACACTGACATCACTGTGTTACTCCAGCAACACTCAACACCACACTGACAACACTGTGTCACTCCAGTAACACTAAACACCACACTTACAACACTGTGTTACTCCAGCAACACTTAACACCACACTGACAACACTGTGTTACTCCAGCAACACTGAACACCACACTGACAACACTGTGTTACTCCAGCAACACTCTCTAAGCATCACACTGACAACACTGTGTTATACCAACAGCACTTCCTCAGCATCACACTGACAACACTGTGTTACTCCAGCAACACTCAACACCACACTGTGACAACACTGTCTTACTCCAGGACCACTCAACACTGCACTGACAACACTTTGTTACTCCAGCAACAGTCAACACCACACTGACAACACTGTGTTACTCCAGCTACTCTCAACACCACACTGACAACACTATGTTACTCCAGCAACACTCTACACCACACTGACAACATTGTGCTACTCCAGCAACACTCAACACCACACTGACAGCACTGTGTTACTCCAGCAACACTCAACACCACACTGACAACACTGTGCTACTCCAGCAACACTCAACACCACTCTGACATCACTGTGTTACTCCAGCAACACTCAACACCACACTGAAAACACTGTGTTACTCCAGCAACACTCAACAGCACACTCACAATACTGTGTTACTCCAGCAACACTCAACACCACACTGACAACACTGTGTTACTCCAGCAACATTCAACACCACACTTACAACACTGTGTTACTACAGCAACACTCATCACCACACTGACAACACTGTGTTACTCCAGCAACACTCAACACCACACTGACAACACTGTGATACTCCAGCAACACTCAACACCACACTGACAACACTGTGATACTCCAGCAACACTCAATACCACACTGACAACACTGTGTTACTCCAGCAACACTCAACACAACACTGACAACACTGTGTTACTCCAGCAACACTCAGCACCACACTGACAACACTGTGTTACTCCAGCAACACACATCACCACACTGAGAACACTGTGTTATTCCAGCAACACTCAACACCACACTGACAACACTGTGTTACTCCAGCAACACTCAACACCACACTGACAACACTGTGTTACTCCAGCAACACTCAACACCACACTGACAACACTGTGTTACTCCAGCAACACTCAACACCACACTGACAACACTGTGTTACTCCAGCAACACTCATCACCACACTGACAACACTGTGTTACTCCAGCAACACTCAACACCACACTGACAACACTGTGATACTCCAGCAACACTCAACACCACACTGACAACACTGTGTTACTCCAGCAACACTCAACACCACATTGACAACACTGTGTTACTCCAGCAACACTCAACACTACACTGACAACACTGTGATACTCCAGCAACACTCAATACCACACTGACAACACTGTGTTACTCCAGCAACACTCAACACCACACTGACAACACTGTGATACTCCAGCAACACTCAACACCACACTGACAACACTGTGTTACTCCAGCAACACTCAACACCACACTGACAACACTGTGTTACTCCAGCAACACTCATCACCACACTGAGAACACTGTGATATTCCAGCAACACTCAACACCACACTGACAACACTGTGTTACTCCAGCAACACTCAACACCACACTGACAACACTGTGTTACTCCAGCAACACTCAACACCACACTGATAACACTGTGTTACTCCAGCAACACTCAACACCACACTGACAACACTGTGTTACTCCAGCAACACTCAACACCACACTGACAACACTGTGTTACTCCAGCAACACTCATCACCACACTGACAACACTGTGTTACTCCAGCAACACTCATCACCACACTGAGAACACTGTGATATTCCAGCAACACTCAACACCACACTGACAACACTGTGTTACTCCAGCAACACTCAACACCACACTGACAACACTGTGTTACTCCAGCAACACTCAACACCACTCTGACAACACTGTGTTACTCCAGCAACACTCAACACCACACTGACAACACTGTGTTACTCCAGCAACACTCAACACCACACTGACAACACTGTGTTACTCCAGCAACACTCATCACCACACTGACAACACTGTGTTACTCCAGCAACACTCTACACCACACTGACAACACTGTTTTAATTCAACATCTGAACCATTATACCCAGTGTGCAGTGACACAGTGTGGTGCCTCATCCAGTGTGCAGTGACACAGTGTGGTGCCTCATCCAGTGTGCAGTGACACAGTGTGGTGCCTCATCCAGTGTGCAGTGACACAGTGTGGTGCCTCACCCAGTGTGCAGTGACACAGTGTGGTGCCTCACCCAGTGTGCAGTGACACAGTGTGGTGCCTCACCCAGTTTGCAGTGACACAGTGTGGTGCCTCATCCAGTGTGCAGTGACACAGTGTGGTGCCTCATCCAGTGTGCAGTGACACAGTGTGGTGCCTCACCCAGTGTGCAGTGACACAGTGTGGTGTCTCACCCAGAGTACAGTGACACAGTGCAGTGTCCATCCAGTGCACAGTGACACAGAGTGATGTCTCACCCAGTTCACAGTGACACAGTGTGGTGCCTCATCCAGTGTGCAGTGACACAGTGTGGTGCCTCACCCAGTGTGCAGTGACACAGTGTGGTGTCTCACCCAGAGTACAGTGACACAGTGCAGTGTCCATCCAGTGCACAGTGACACAGAGTGATGTCTCACCCAGTTCACAGAGACACAGTGTGGTGCCTCACCCATTGCACAGTGGCACAGTGTGGTGCCTCACCCAGTGTGCAGTGACACAGTGTGGTGTCTCACCCAGAGTACAGTGACACAGTGCAGTGTCCATCCAGTGCACAGTGACACAGAGTGATGTTTCACCCAGTTCACAGAGACACAGTGTGGTGCCTCACCCATTGCACAGTGGCACAGAGTGGTGCCTCACCCTGTGCACAGTTGCACAGTGCGGTGCCTCACCCAGTGCACAGTGACACCGTGTAATGCATCAGACAGTTAATAGTGACACAGTGTGGTGCCTCACCCAGTGTACAGTGACACAGTGTGGTGCCTCACCCAGTGTACATTGACACAGTGTGGTGCCTCACCCAGAGTACAGTGACACTGTGTGGTGCCTCACCCAGCATACAGTGACACAGTGTGGTGCCTCACCCAGCATACAGTGACACAGTGTGGAGCCTCACCCAGCATACAGTGACACAGTGTGGAGCCTCACCGAGGATACAGTGACACAGTGTGGTGCCTCACCCAGCATACAGTGACACAGTGTGGTGCCTCACCCAGCATACAGTGACACAGTATGGTGCCTCACCCAGCATACAGTGACATAGTGTGCAGCGTCACCAAGCATACAGTGACACAGTGTGGTGCCTCACTCATCATACAGTGACACAGTGTGGAGCCTTACCCAGCATTCAGTGACACAGTGTAATGCCTCACCCAATGCACAGTTACACAGTGTGGTGCCTCACCCAGTGCTCAGTGACACCGTGTAGTGCATCAGACAGTTAAGAGTGACAGAGTGTGGTGCCTCACCCAGTGTACAGTGACACAGTGTGGTGCCTCACCCAGTGTACAGTGACACAGTGTGGTGCCTCACACAGAGTACAATGACACAGTGTGGTGCCTCACCCAGCATACAGTGACAGAGTGTTGTGCGTCACAAAGTGTGCAGTGACACATTGTGGTGCCTCACCCAGCATACAGTGACACAGTGTGGAGCCTCACCCAGCATACAGTGACACAGTGTGGAGCCTCACCGAGGATACAGTGACACAGTGTGGTGCCTCACCCAGCATACAGTGACACAGTGTGGTGCCTCACCCAGCATCCAGTGACACACTGTTGTGCCTCACCCAGCATACAGTGACATAGTGTGCAGCGTCACCCAGCATACAGTGACACAGTGTGGAGCCTCACCCAGCATACAGTGACACAGTGTAATGCCTCACCCAGTGTTCAGTGACACAGTGTTGTACCTCATCTAGTGTACAGTGACACAGTGTAGTGCCTCACCAAGTGTACATTGACAGTTTTGTGCCTCACAGAGAGTACAGTGACACAGTGTGGTGCCTCACCCAGTGTACAGAGACATAGTGTGGTGCCTCATCGAGTGTACAGTGACACAGTGTGGTGCCTCACCCAGAGTACAGTGACACAGTGCAGTGTCCATCCAGTGCACAGTGACACAGAGTGATGTCTCACCCAGTTCACAGTGACACAGTGTGGTGCCTCACTCATTGTACAGTGGCACAGTGTAGTGCCTCACCCAGTGCACAGTTACACAGTGTGGTGCCTCACCCAGTGCACAGTGACACCGTGTAGTGCATCAGACAGTTAAGAGTGACACAGTGTGGTGCCTCACCCAGTGTACAGTGACACAGTGTGGTGCCTCACCCAGTGTACAGTGACACAGTGTGGTGCCTCACCCAGAGTACAGTGACACAGTGTGGTGCCTCACCCAGTGTACAGTGACACAGTGTGGTGCCTCACCCTGTTCAGAGTGACACAGTGTGGTGCCTATCCCAGTTTACAGTGACACAGTGTAGCTCCTCATACAGTTCACAGTGACACAGTGTGGTGCCTCACCTAGTGTACAGTGACGCAGCGTGGTGCCTCACCCGGTTCACAGTGACACAGTGTGGTACCTCACGCAGTGCATAGTGACACCGTGTAGTGCCTCAGACAGTTCAGTGTGACACAGTGTTGTGCCTCACCCAGTGTACAGTGACACAGTGTGGTGCCTCACCCAGTGTACAGTTGTGATGCAGTTCAGATGGGCTTGTTAGGTCTCTAGGGAGACCTAATTAAACCAATTATATGGTCACACCTGCCTTGGCAAATGTCGGGTAGTCACGCCCACGTCTGAGGTCTTTTGTTCTTGATGGCGTCAGACCGCAACGTCAGGTCGTAACACGTGGCGCACACCCAATTGTGGGGGTGTTTGGACCACCATGTAAGCCCTAGGAACAGCTGAGCAGAGGAAATTCGAGCAGAGCTCTGGCCTGTGTGCAGAGATCTGAGCAGGAGATTCGAGCGGATTATTATTATTATTATAATCAAGGGAAGCGCTAAACCCGTAGGATTATACAGCGCCTTGGGGGATGTGGAAGGCATTCAGGCTTAATTCGGGGAACTGGAGCACAGATCCAATTCTCTAAATCAAGAGCCCCTCACCAACATCAAGGAACCTTTCCTGAGGGGTCAGAGTCGAGCAGAGCTCTTGCCTGTGAGCAGAGCTGAGCGGGAGGAGAGACTGTTGGAGACAGCGGACAGAGTACTGGCTTTTAGCAGTACTCGGCTGTGTAGGTCTTGGGACCTTTGGCTTAGTTCCTGTGGTGAATTGTCCTCTGAACTATATTGTAAGTTACATTCATTTTCGTCAAGTTGATTGTGTTCCCTGTCTCACTGCTTATATGTACCACCCAATTTATCTAAACCCCAATGATTAAGTAAGTAAATTTATTCAGGTATACACAAGTACAGTTACATAGATTATCATACATAGCAGTATACGTGTAGAGAACCTGGGATAACCAAAAAAAGTCAGACAGAATGACTTATTTTCATTGGAGTTCTTTTATGATGTACTCCTGTTCCCAAATATATTACTGTATATTACAACCCAGGAGTCCAAATGGCCTGTTATCCTGGGTGTAAAGGGAGCAAAATAAACACAGCAGAATAGATTGACTTATATTATCCTTCACCAATTTAGAACAGCAATGTGTACACTATATACACTATGTACAGTGATAGGTATTAGTGCACTCCACGGTAAGCAAGGCAGAATAGAAGCCACAAGAGAGCAGACCGTGCTTCAACCAGCTCTAGAATGGGAATGACAAGGGCAGACAGGAGAGTGGTTCCCACATAACCTCTGCGATTGCCAAAACTATCTTCTTATTGGCTGGAACTTGGTTACTAGTTGAACGACGGGGCCCCATCGTCAACTCTTAGTAACCTGGTTCGCTGGTTGGGGGAGATAGCCTGTAAGTGAGGGTGTGTACATGTGCCGAATAAAGGTTATGTACTCCTTGCATACCACATTGTACAATGACTTAATAAACTGTGTTTGAGAAGAATAGTAATATTCGCTGTCCCCGCTATTTGCTCTTTTATTCATCCATTTATTTCAAGTAGTGACAGGGTGAGTAGTGTGGTGGATAGAGTAATGAGAAGTGAAGATGTACTCACCAGTGGCCTCACATTACCTACCTACCTACGCCGCGCGTCACTCGACTCACCTCTCCTGCCTATCCCCTGCCTACATACCCCATAACCACATATTCCCCAGTTATGATTACGTTCCAATACCCCCCTACATGACACAGTGACACAGTGTGGTGCCTCACCCAGTGTACAGTGACACAGTGTGGTACCTCACCCAGTGTACAGTGACACAGTGTAGTGCCTCACACTTTTTACAGTGACACAGTGTGGTGTCTCACCCAGTGTGCAGTTACACAGTGTGGTGCCTCACCCACTGTACAGTTACACAGTGTGGTGCCTCACCCAGTGTAGAGTGACAAAGTGTGGTGCATCACCGAGTGTACAGTGACACAGTGTGGTGCAACACACAGTGTTCAGTGACAGAATGTGGATCCTCACCCAGTGTACAATGACACATTGTGATGCCTCACACAGTGTACAGTGACACAGTATGGTACCACATCCAGTGTACAGTGACACAGTGTGAAGCCTCACACAGTGTTCAGTGACACAGTGTGGATCCTCACCCAGTGTACAGTGACACAGAGTGGTGCCTCACCCAGTGTAAAGTGACACCGTGTAGTGCCTCATCCAGTGCACAGTGACACAGTGTGGTGCCTCACCCAGTGCACAGTGACACAGTGCAGTGCCTCACCCAGCATACAATGACACAGTGTGGTGCCTTACCCAGCATACAGTGACACAGTGCGGTGCCTCTCCAAGCATACAATGACACAGTGTAGTGTCTCAGCCAGTGTGCAGTGACACAGTGTGGTGCCTCACCCAGCTTACAGTGACACAGTATAGTGCCTCACACAGTTCACAGTGAAACAGTGTGGTGCCTCACCCAGTGTACAGTGACACAGTGTGGTGCATCACCAAGTGTAGAGTGACACCGTGTAGTGCCTAACACAGTTCACAGTGATACAGTATGGTGCCTCACCCAGTGTACAGTGACACAGTGTAGTGCCTCACACAGAGTACAGTAACACAGTGTTGTGCTCTCAGTAGTAGTACCAGTTCCTAGTAACCAGTTACCAGTAACCAGTGTACCAGTAGATGACTCACTACCAACCGTCTCTGCGTGAATCACTGACTGTATTCATATTGCTGCTGACCATAGCAGGATTTCAATCACCCTCACCCGTAGGCACTATGAGTCAGTCGTAGTTAGCCAGCAGAGAGAGACAGGTCGGCTGTTGGTGCTTCCCATACTTCACGTTATATATTATACGTACTACCAGCCTACGTGAGTTTTCTTACCCCATCTACGTATCGAAAACCCACATGATAAATGGTGGCACCGGTGTGGGCGTGGATTTAAGGGTATTTCAGACGTTAGAAGACTGTTTGTGCGGAGCCGGCAGGTCAAAGGTGAACCGTCCACCACCTCCACTTGCTACCCTCACTCACCTCCACCACTCCAGCCTGCAAGCCTGTTGCAGCCGTTTTTCACGCTTCCTGGCTTAGTTCGTGTGCTAATTGCTTCAATCTCCAAGGGGTTGGCCCGGATTTTGCAATTAAGCCAGTCAGTAAGCCAGACTGGGGAAGTGAATGCTAGTCAGCCTGCCTCAGCCTACCATCCAGCCTGTCTCCTGTCATCCACCTGCTCCTTCATGCTGTGTGCATCGTTACACGTCTTCCAGTCAGCCATTCTCGTGGGTTAAGCCAGTCAGCCAGCCCAGCTTCTAACCCAGCTGAGAGAGAGAAGTAAGCCACGCAAGTTCCTCTGAAGTATTGTCTCCTATATCGCCAGTTGGATGATGCTAAGAGTGGTCTTCACCATCCCTGTGGCATAGAGTGGCTTACAAGCCACCTTTGTGAGTGGTAAGAGTGAGCGCAAGTGAGTGAGTCACGCTCCCACCACCACCCGCCACACTCACCCACTCTACTCATCTACCTGTGGTTCTTTTTCCACCCTCATACCGGGTCCTAGAACTGTTTTGGCTCACATAATTGGTTAAGAGATTGTAGCTGAGCACCAACGCTAAAGCCAGTTATGTGAGTTCACCTAGAAAGCGCATTTCTTCCGACGACAGTGTGAGTGTAGGCGTCATCACCGCGCAGGACAACCTTCCCCTCATCACTAGTCATCCCGTCTACTACTCCAGACTCCAGTGATAATTTTCTGTTTAGAGACATTTTTCTTGCATTTAAAGACATTTGCGTGTGTGAGACATTTATAGTGAATTTCTTGTGTACTCTAAACCTTGTGTTTTCAGTGTAGACTCAGTGTTTCTTTGACTCATTATTTTTGCAATATTTTTCAGTGTTATCACTCATCTCATATTTTTTATCTGTGTTTTTTTATGCTACTCTGTGTCTTTAGTGAGTATTATTGTGTAGTGTACCAGTCAGTCACTCTGTGTGAAGTAATTCATTCATTTGTTTTTTTTTGTATTCTTTCAGCATTGTATTCTCCAGTATTTGTCATTGTAGTTCATGCAGTGATATCCACCCCAGTATACCAAATTATCCATTTATTTCTGTATACCTTTTTTTCGTATGCCAGCAGTGTCTCATTCCTCTAATTTTTTTCGCAGACTTGTGTACCATTACTTTTGCCAGCAATTTTTGTCATATCAGTCACAGCAAGATTTTGTTGTAAGAATATACTAAAAAAAAATGAATACGTGATTGTGTGTTGTGTGTCCCGCCACTTGTAAGTGTTGTGTGTCCCGCCACTTGTAAGTGTTGTGTACCCCGCCACTTGTAAGTGTTGTGTACCCCGCCACTTGTAAGTGTTGTGTGCCCCGCCACTTGTAAGTGTTGTGTGTCCCGCCACTTGTAAGTGTTGTGTACCCCGCCACTTGTAAGTGTTGTGTGTCCCGCCACTTGTAAGTGTTGTGTGCCCCGCCACTTGTAAGTGTTGTGTGCCCCGCCACTTGTAAGTGTTGTGTGCCCCGCCACTTGTAAGTGTTGTGTGCCCCGCCACTTGTAAGTGTTGTGTGCCCCGCCACTTGTAAGTGTTGTGTGCCCCGCCACTTGTAAGTGTTGTGTGCCCCGCCACTTGTAAGTGTTGTGCCCCGCCACTTGTAAGTGTTGTGTGCCCCGCCACTTGTAAGTGTTGTGTGCCCTGCCACTTGTAAGTGTTGTGTGCCCTGCCACTTGTAAGTGTTGTGTGCCCCGCCACTTGTAAGTGTTGTGCCCCGCCACTTGTAAGTGTTGTGTGCCCCGCCACTTGTAAGTGTTGTGTGCCCCGCCACTTGTAAGTGTTGTGCCCCGCCACTTGTAAGTGTTGTGTGCCCCGCCACTTGTAAGTGTTGTGTGCCCTGCCACTTGTAAGTGTTGTGTGCCCCGCCACTTGTAAGTGTTGTGTGCCCCGCCACTTGTAAGTGTTGTGTGCCCCGCCACTTGTAAGTGTTGTGTGCCCCGCCACTTGTAAGCGTTGTGTGCCCTGCCACTTGTAAGCGTTGTGTGCCCCGCCACTTGTAAGTGTTGTGTGCCCTGCCACTTGTAAGTGTTGTGTGCCCCGCCACTTGTAAGTGTTGTGTGCCCTGCCACTTGTAAGTGTTGTGTGCCCCGCCACTTGTAAGTGTTGTGTGCCCTGCCACTTGTAAGTGTTGTGTGCCCCGCCACTTATAAGTGTTGTGTGCCCTGCCACTTGTAAGTGTTGTGTGCCCCGCCACTTGTAAGCGTTGTGTGCCCTGCCACTTGTAAGTGTTGTGTGCCCTGCCACTTGTAAGTGTTGTGTGCCCCGCCACTTGTAAGCGTTGTGTGCCCTGCCACTTGTAAGTGTTGTGTGCCCCGCCACTTGTAAGTGTTGTGTGCCCTGCCACTTGTAAGTGTTGTGTGCCCCGCCACTTGTAAGTGTTGTGTGCCCTGCCACTTGTAAGCGTTGTGTGCCCCGCCACTTGTAAGTGTTGTGTGCCCCGCCACTTGTAAGTGTTGTGTGCCCCGCCACTTGTAAGTGTTGTGTGCCCCGCCACTTGTAAGTGTTGTGTGCCCTGCCACTTGTAAGCGTTGTGTGCCCCGCCACTTGTAAGTGTTGTGTGCCCCGCCACTTGTAAGTGTTGTGTGCCCCGCCACTTGTAAGTGTTGTGTGCCCCGCCACTTGTAAGTGTTGTGTGCCCCGCCACTTGTAAGCGTTGTGTGCCCTGCCACTTGTAAGTGTTGTGTGCCCCGCCACTTGTAAGTGTTGTGTGCCCCGCCACTTGTAAGTGTTACACTTCCAGTTTTGTTTCTTGTTTTATTTTTATTCATATTTTTCATATTTCTTTGAACAAATTCACTCTTAGTGTGATTTCTTTTTTTTAACGTAAAGTGTTTTCTTTACTCTGTTTAAGTAAATTGTTTTGTCTAATTTACAATTAAGAGTTAAAGTGTTCAGTCAGTTTTTCTTCATATTTTTATTTTTATTATTTAACCTACATTTTCCCAGTGTAACTTTATTGCTGCATTGATTATTTCTACACCTTATTTTGTTGCACTTGTTCTGCAGTGAATTATTTCCTTTTATTGACATTATTATTCTCAGTTCATTATTGTTTGAGTCTTGTTTTTCATTTTATTATTTTTCCTCATGTTGTCTTTGCATTATATTTTAATTTTGTTTATGCATTCTTAGAAAATATTTAAATTTCCCAGTTATCTCCCTTTGCATGCAATTTAGTGATTTTATTTTATATTTTTTACATTGATTTGCAGTTTTATTAGTTAATTTCTTTATTAGCAAGAGTACAGACAGCTCATTTTGCATTTAATTCAGTCTCCAGTAATATTTTTTACTTGTAAATGTAAATGTAATTTTTTTGTCCAGCAGTCCTTTACATTGAGTTGTCCTTCCTCTTGCAGTGTATCTTGGACATTTTTTTTTATTACTACTGCAGAATTAGTTGCATCTCTTTAATTTCAATTTTAGCATTTTATATAATTTTTATTGTTCATTATTTTTGCCTTATTTGTTCTCGTGCAACTTCTTTGCCATTATGTCTCACATACCGTCAAGTGATACTTTAGTGAATGTCGACACTCAGACCTCTCAGGCTACTGCTGCTGTCATCAGTCCTCACAGTTCCTTATCGACTGACAGACCGACCCAGACACTGAGACACTATAGTTTTACTCGTGATTCCCTTGATGCGTTACCTTTATTCAATGGCCATGTACATAGTCTTGAAGCATGGTTTACTGCCTTTTGTTCTCGTGTTAATGCTCTAGTTGAAGGTCCTCCTTCTGAGGAAAGTCTTATCTTAGGTACTAGGATCAAGGGCGCATTCCAAGGTGAATTGCTAGGTGCAATAACTCCATCATCAAGCATTTGATTGATCAATTTTTCTGCGACAGCAACTTGTGAATGAGGCATTCTGTACGCAGGTATATAGATAGGTCTAGTACCAGGTTCAAGTGGAATACGATGGGACAATAAGTTTGTTATACCCATCTTCTCACCTGGTAAGGCAATGGCTTTACGACGTTTGTTCAACAGAGTCAACAAACGCTTGACTTCATCTGGGAAGTCAGTGGGAGCTATGTCTTTCTCCTCAACTGGTGGAACAGATTGATCCAGTGAAGTGGATGAGGTCTCCCCGGTAGAAATAGCACCGACCCACTGGTCAGGTGACAACTCATCCTCTACCTGAACAGGGTAAGGATAGTGAACAAGGTCAACAACATTAGTATTTGCTCTGAGACGAATACTGTGACCAGAAGTGTTAGCTAGGAAGAAATGGATCTTACTATCTCTTACAACATGTAAGGATGGTTCAACAAATAGACCTTTTACTTTGCAGGAATCACTGTCAACTAGGACGTCATCACCATCTGGAACACTAGGAACAACAACAGACACTTTAGTGAGGGCACTAGCTGCGACAGAAACGTCTTTCTGCAGACGGCATGTGACATCAACAAGAGATGGCATTACTAGTTGCAAGTAATTGTTTTCCGACAAGGCGTCCCCTGTGGAGAAACTACTACTTGAACTAGCAGACATTGCAGGGATAGCCTCAGCACTCAAGGTAGTCAGAGCGTCCTCGGACACTTGAGGTAACTGGACACTATCTTGCAAGTCTGAAGTTGCAGGAACACAGACAGGAGTGGCAGGATCATCAGTGCCTGACCGCTTGGGTACGCTACTGGAAAATGCACTTAAGTCTCGCATGGAAGCAAATCCCAGTAGGAGGTCACCAGGGAAAGTAATCTGGTCGACAACAAGGAAGGAAGCAGTGAAGTCTCTACCTTGGATAGAAAAAGTGAGGGAAGTCCGACCTCGGACACGCAGGTGAGAACCAGTTACTCCACTAAGGGCGGACACATGAGTCGGTTCTACGAGAAGGACATGTCGTAACTGCTTATCCCTAAACAAACTAGACCTGATAATATTGACTTGCACACCAGAGTCCATGAACAAATGAACGGGCGCATTATGAACAGATGCTTGCACTATAGGGCCTATGGTTGCATTGGAAGTTATGTGCAAACAAAAAGGTGGATTGTCATCAGCAAAGATTTGTTCCACTTCATCCCCAAAATCATCTACATCAGAGACATGTGAAGCAACATCATCAGCAGGATTGTCATTCTCGAGACTGCTTAAGGCTTCAAAGGAATTGTGAACGGGGATGGTGTACTCATTATCACCTACTGTCACCATGGGACGGTTTGACTGGGGCGCTCGAATTCCCGCGAATTGGAAGAATGAGCCTGGTTCTGGTTATTTTGAGAACCACGATGTCTATTTCCTCTACGGTTTCTGCGGTTGGAACGGCCACGGAAGGACCTAGAGTACTGAAGGTTGTAGAGAGCATTGCACTCAGATGTGTCATGTCCATGTATTCTATGATAAGTACAGTAGGGAAGATCTGACTGGGACTCATCATCTGCACGACGCCTCTTAGGGTAACTATCAGAACAATTAATTGCAATATGGCCACGGAAACCACAGTTGTAACAAGTCCGCTGCCTATGGTTACTGAATATACTATGAATACTACGAGGTTTATAATGACTCTGTACACTGGTCCTTGGTGATCGCTGAGATGGTTGACGACCACGATTTGTCGCTGTGGCGCAAACAAGAGGTGGTGCAGGCTGAGGCATAGGTGTGAAATTACTTTTAAGAACATAAGAACATAAGAAAGGAGGAACACTGCAGCAGGCCTGTTGGCCCATTCTAGGCAGGTCCTTTACAATTTGTCCCACTAACAAACATTTGACCAACCCAATTTTCAATGCCACCCAAGAAACAAGCTCCGATGTGCAAGTCCCACTCAAATCCAACCCCTCCCACTCATGTACTTATCCAACCTAAATTTGAAACTACCCAAAGTCCTAGCCTCAATAACCCAACTAGGTAGACTGTTCCACTCATCAACTACCCTATTTCCAAACCAATACTTTCCTATGTCCTTTCTAAATCTAAACTTATCTAATTTAAATCCATTACTGCGGGTTCTCTCTTGGAGAGATATCCTCAAGACCTTGTTAATATCCCCTTTATTAATACCTATCTTCCACTTATACACTTCGATCAGGTCTACCCTGGGGGCACAAGGAACGTACATGATTTAGGGCTGTAAGTGGTTCCATCGTCACAGTAGGAGGATTAGCCTCATAAGCACACACGGAAGCAGGCGGCATTAGTTCTTTGATTGCTCCAAAAGCTGCTATTTTTGCAAACGATGCTGTGGATGGTTTATCCTCGTCAGGGACAAAAGCTGAGGACTGGACAGCATTGATAAATGATGATAAAAGTTTGTCTAATCGAACAGCAAAGGCACTCAACGATTCATTAGTCATGGGTGTAGCATTCACTAGTTCCCTAAGAACGACATATGGATCAGCTGTTTTTACTGGTACAAGGAAAGAACGAATCAGTTCCTCATATTGTGACCACTTAGTAAGATTCCTGAAGTCTCGCATATCAAGGAGATCAACAACATGAACAGCAGCAGGGGACCGATGAAGAGCTTCTTTCGCAAGTCTGATAAGACTTTCCTCAGAAGGAGGACCTTCAACTAGAGCATTAACACGAGAACGAAAGGCAGTAAACCATGCTTCAAGACTATGTACATGGCCATTGAATAAAGGTAACGCATCAAGGGAATCACGAGTAAAACTATAGTGTCTCAGTGTCTGGGTCGGTCTGTCAGTCAATAAGGAACTGTGAGGAATGATGACAGCAGCAGCAGTAGCCTGAGAGGTCTGAGTGTCAACATTCACTAAAGTATCACTTGAGACATAATGGCAAAGAAGTTGCACGAGAACAAATAAGGCAAAAATAATGAACAATAAAAATTATAAAATGCTAAAATTGAAATTAAAGAGATGCAACTAATTCTGCAGTAGTAATAAAAAAAAATGTCCAAGATACACTGCAAGAGGAAGGACAACTCAATGTAAAGGACTGCTGGACAAAAAAATTACATTTACATTTACAAGTAAAAAATATTACTGGAGACTGAATTAAATGCAAAATGAGCTGTCTGTACTCTTGCTAATAAAGAAATTAACTAATAAAACTGCAAATCAATGTAAAAAATATAAAATAAAATCACTAAATTGTATGCAAAGAGAGATAACTGGGAAATTTAAATATTTTCTAAGAATGCATAAACAAAATTAAAATATAATGCAAAGACAACATGAGGAAAAATAATAAAATGAAAAACAAGACTCAAACAATAATGAACTGAGAATAATAATATCAATAAAAGAAAATAATTCACTGCAGAACAAGTGCAACAAAATAAGGTGTAGAAATAATCAATGCAGCAATAAAGTTACACTGGGAAAATGTAGGTTAAATAATAAAAATAAAAATATGAAGAAAAACTGACTGAACACTTTAACTCTTAATTGTAAATTAGACAAAACAATTTACTCAAACAGAGTAAAGAAAACACTTTACGTTAAAAAAAAGAAATCACACTAAGAGTGAATTTGTTCAAAGAAATATGAAAAATATGAA
The DNA here is from genome assembly GCF_038502225.1 of Cherax quadricarinatus. Classification (NCBI taxonomy): domain Eukaryota; kingdom Metazoa; phylum Arthropoda; class Malacostraca; order Decapoda; family Parastacidae; genus Cherax; species Cherax quadricarinatus. The sequence continues at coordinate 55,256 of NW_027195826.1, forward strand.
TAAAAATAAAACAAGAAACAAAACTGGAAGTGTAACACTTACAAGTGGCAGGGCACACAACACTTACAAGTGGCGGGGCACACAACACTTACAAGTGGCAGGGCACACAACACTTACAAGTGGCGGGGCACACAACACTTACAAGTGGCGGGGCACACAACACTTACAAGTGGCGGGGCACACAACACTTACAAGTGGCGGGGCACACAACACTTACAAGTGGCAGGGCACACAACACTTACAAGTGGCGGGGCACACAACACTTACAAGTGGCGGGGCACACAACACTTACAAGTGGCGGGGCACACAACACTTACAAGTGGCGGGGCACACAACACTTACAAGTGGCGGGGTACACAACACTTACAAGTGGCGGGACACACAACACTTACAAGTGGCGGGACACACAACACACAATCACGTATTCATTTTTTTTTAGTATATTCTTACAACAAAATCTTGCTGTGACTGATATGACAAAAATTGCTGGCAAAAGTAATGGTACACAAGTCTGCGAAAAAAATTAGAGGAATGAGACACTGCTGGCATACGAAAAAAAGGTATACAGAAATAAATGGATAATTTGGTATACTGGGGTGGATATCACTGCATGAACTACAATGACAAATACTGGAGAATACAATGCTGAAAGAATACAAAAAAAAATGAATGAATTACTTCACACAGAGTGACTGACTGGTACACTACACAATAATACTCACTAAAGACACAGAGTAGCATAAAAAAACACAGATAAAAAATATGAGATGAGTGATAACACTGAAAAATATTGCAAAAATAATGAGTCAAAGAAACACTGAGTCTACACTGAAAACACAAGGTTTAGAGTACACAAGAAATTCACTATAAATGTCTCACACACGCAAATGTCTTTAAATGCAAGAAAAATGTCTCTAAACAGAAAATTATCACTGGAGTCTGGAGTAGTAGACGGGATGACTAGTGATGAGGGGAAGGTTGTCCTGCGCGGTGATGACGCCTACACTCACACTGTCGTCGGAAGAAATGCGCTTTCTAGGTGAACTCACATAACTGGCTTTAGCGTTGGTGCTCAGCTACAATCTCTTAACCAATTATGTGAGCCAAAACAGTTCTAGGACCCGGTATGAGGGTGGAAAAAGAACCACAGGTAGATGAGTAGAGTGGGTGAGTGTGGCGGGTGGTGGTGGGAGCGTGACTCACTCACTGGCGCTCACTCTTACCACTCACGAAGGTGGCTTGTAAGCCACTCTTTGCCACAGGGATGGTGAAGACCACTCTTAGCATCATCCAACTGGCGATATAGGAGACAATACTTCAGAGGAACTTGCGTGGCTTACTTCTCTCTCTCAGCTGGGTTAGAAGCTGGGCTGGCTGACTGCCTTAACCCACGAGAATGGCTGACTGGAAGACGTGTAACGATGCACACAGCATGAAGGAGCAGGTGGATGACAGGAGACAGGCTGGATGGTAGGCTGAGGCAGGCTGACTAGCATTCACTTCCCCAGTCTGGCTTACTGACTGGCTTAATTGCAAAATCCGGGCCAACCCCTTGGAGATTGAAGCAATTAGCACACGAACTAAGCCAGGAAGCGTGAAAAACGGCTGCAACAGGCTTGCAGGCTGGAGTGGTGGAGGTGAGTGAGGGTAGCAAGTGGAGGTGGCGGACGGTTCACCTTTGACCTGCCGGCTCCGCACAAACAGTCTTCTAACGTCTGAAATACCCTTAAATCCACGCCCACACCAGTGCCACCATTTATCATGTGGGTTTTCGATACGTAGATGGGGTAAGAAAACTCACGTAGGCTGGTAGTACGTATAATATATAACGTGAAGTATGGGAAGCACCAACAGCCGACCTGTCTCTCTCTGCTGGCTAACTACGACTGACTCATAGTGCCTACGGGTGAGGGTGATTGAAATCCTGCTATGGTCAGCAGCAATATGAATACAGTCAGTGATTCACGCAGAGACGGTTGGTAGTGAGTCATCTACTGGTACACTGGTTACTGGTAACTGGTTACTAGGAACTGGTACTACTACTGAGAGCACAACACTGTGTTACTGTACTCTGTGTGAGGCACTACACTGTGTCACTGTACACTGGGTGAGGCACCATACTGTATCACTGTGAACTGTGTGAGGCACTACACGGTGTCACTCTACACTTGGTGATGCACCACACTGTGTCACTGTACACTGGGTGAGGCACCACACTGTTTCACTGTGAACTGTGTGAGGCACTATACTGTGTCACTGTAAGCTGGGTGAGGCACCACACTGTGTCACTGCACACTGGCTCAGACACTACACTGTGTCATTGTATGCTGGGAGAGGCACCGCACTGTGTCACTGTATGCTGGGTAAGGCACCACACTGTGTCATTGTATGCTGGGTGAGGCACCGCACTGTGTCACTGTGCACTGGGTGAGGCACCACACTGTGTCACTGTGCACTGGATGAGGCACTACACGGTGTCACTTTACACTGGGTGAGGCACCACTCTGTGTCACTGTACACTGGGTGAGGATCCACACTGTGTCACTGAACACTGTGTGAGGCTTCACACTGTGTCACTGTACACTGGATGTGGTACCATACTGTGTCACTGTACACTGTGTGAGGCATCACAATGTGTCATTGTACACTGGGTGAGGATCCACATTCTGTCACTGAACACTGTGTGTTGCACCACACTGTGTCACTGTACACTCGGTGATGCACCATACTTTGTCACTCTACACTGGGTGAGGCACCACACTGTGTAACTGTACACTGGGTGAGGCACCCCACTGTGTAACTGCACACTGGGTGAGACACCACACTGTGTCACTGTAAAAAGTGTGAGGCACTACACTGTGTCACTGTACACTGGGTGAGGTACCACACTGTGTCACTGTACACTGGGTGAGGCACCACACTGTGTCACTGTGTCATGTAGGGGGGTATTGGAACGTAATCATAACTGGGGAATATGTGGTTATGGGGTATGTAGGCAGGGGATAGGCAGGAGAGGTGAGTCGAGTGACGCCCGGCGTAGGTAGGTAGGTAATGTGAGGCCACTGGTGACTACATCTTCACTTCTCATTACTCTATCCACCACACTACTCACCCTGTCACTACTTGAAATAAATGGATGAATAAAAGAGCAAATAGCGGGGACAGCGAATATTACTATTCTTCTCAAACACAGTTTATTAAGTCATTGTACAATGTCGTATGCAAGGAGTACATAACCTTTATTCGGCACATGTACACACCCTCACTTACAGGCTATCTCCCCCAACCAGCGAACCAGGTTACTAAGAGTTGACGATGGGACCCCGTCGTTCAACTAGTAACCAAGTTCCAGCCAATAAGAAGATGGTTTTGGCAATCGCAGAGGTTATGTGGGAACCACTCTCCTGTCTGCCCTTGTCATTCCCATTCTAGAGCTGGTTGAAGCACGGTCTGCTCTCTTGTGGCTTCTATTCTGCCTTGCTTACCGTGGAGTGCACTAATACCTATCACTGTACATAGTGTATATAGTGTACACATTGCTGTTCTAAATTGGTGAAGGATAATATAAGTCAATCTTTTCTGCTGTGTTTATTTTGCTCCCTTTACACCCAGGATAACAGGCCATTTGGACTCCTGGGTTGTAATATACAGTAATATATTTGGGAACAGGAGTACATCATAAAAGAACTCCAATGAAAATAAGTCATTATGTCTGACTTTTTTTGGTTATCCCAGGTTCTCTACACGTATACTGCTATGTATGATAATCTATGTAACTGTACTTGTGTATACCTGAATAAATTTACTTACTTAATCATTGGGGTTTAGATAAATTGGGTGGTACATATAAGCAGTGAGACAGGGAACACAATCAACTTGACGAAAATGAATGTAACTTACAATATAGTTCAGAGGACAGTTCACCACAGGAACTAAGCCAAAGGTCCCAAGACCTACACAGCCGAGTACTGCTAAAAGCCAGTACTCTGCCCGCTGTCTCCAACAGTCTCTCCTCCCGCTCAGCTCTGCTCACAGGCAAGAGCTCTGCTCGACTCTGACCCCTCAGGAAAGGTTCCTTGATGTTGGTGAGGGGCTCTTGATTTAGAGAATTGGATCTGTGCTCCAGTTCCCCGAATTAAGCCTGAATGCCTTCCACATCCCCCAAGGCGCTGTATAATCCTACGGGTTTAGCGCTTCCCTTGATTATAATAATAATAATAATCCGCTCGAATCTCCTGCTCAGATCTCTGCACACAGGCCAGAGCTCTGCTCGAATCTCCTCTGCTCAGCTGTTCCTAGGGCTTACATGGTGGTCCAAACACCCCCACAATTGGGTGTGCGCCACGTGTTACGACCTGACGTTGCGGTCTGACGCCATCAAGAACAAAAGACCTCAGACGTGGGCGTGGCTACCCGACATTTGCCAAGGCAGGTGTGACCATATAATTGGTTTAATTAGGTCTCCCTAGAGACCTAACAAGCCCATCTGAACTGCATCACAACTGTACACTGGGTGAGGCACCACACTGTGTCACTGTACACTGGGTGAGGCACAACACTGTGTCACACTGAACTGTCTGAGGCACTACACGGTGTCACTATGCACTGCGTGAGGTACCACACTGTGTCACTGTGAACCGGGTGAGGCACCATGCTGCGTCACTCTACACTAGGTGAGGCACCACACTGTGTCACTGTGAACTGTATGAGGAGCTACACTGTGTCACTGTAAACTGGGATAGGCACCACACTGTGTCACTCTGAACAGGGTGAGGCACCACACTGTGTCACTGTACACTGGGTGAGGCACCACACTGTGTCACTGTACTCTGGGTGAGGCACCACACTGTGTCACTGTACACTGGGTGAGGCACCACACTGTGTCACTGTACACTGGGTGAGGCACCACACTGTGTCACTCTTAACTGTCTGATGCACTACACGGTGTCACTGTGCACTGGGTGAGGCACCACACTGTGTAACTGTGAACTGGGTGAGACATCACTCTGTGTCACTGTGCACTGGATGGACACTGCACTGTGTCACTGTACTCTGGGTGAGGCACCACACTGTGTCACTGTACACTCGATGAGGCACCACACTATGTCTCTGTACACTGGGTGAGGCACCACACTGTGTCACTGTGCACTGGGTGAGGCACTACACTGTGCCACTGAACAATGGGTGAGGCACCACTCTGTGTCACTGTGAACTGGGTGAGACATCACTCTGTGTCACTGTGCACTGGATGGACACTGCACTGTGTCACTTACTCTGGGTGAGGCACCACACTGTGTCACTGTACACTCGATGAGGCACCACACTATGTCTCTGTACACTGGGTGAGGCACCACACTGTGTCACTGTACTCTCTGTGAGGCACAAAACTGTCAATGTACACTTGGTGAGGCACTACACTGTGTCACTGTACACTAGATGAGGTACAACACTGTGTCACTGAACACTGGGTGAGGCATTACACTGTGTCACTGTATGCTGGGTGAGGCTCCAGACTGTGTCACTGTATGCTGGGTGACGCTGCACACTATGTCACTGTATGCTAAGTGAGGCACAACAGTGTGTCACTGGATGCTGGGTGAGGCACCACACTGTGTCACTGTATGCTGGGTGAGGCACCACACTGTGTCACTGTATCCTCGGTGAGGCTCCACACTGTGTCACTGTATGCTGGGTGAGGCTCCACACTGTGTCACTGTATGCTGGGTGAGGCACCACAATGTGTCACTGCACACTTTGTGAGGCACAACACTGTGTCACTGTATGCTGGGTGAGGCACCACACTGTGTCATTGTACTCTGTGTGAGGCACCACACTGTGTCACTGTACACTGGGTGAGGCACCACACTGTGTCACTGTACACTGGGTGAGGCACCACACTCTGTCACTCTTAACTGTCTGATGCACTACACGGTGTCACTGTGCACTGGGTGAGGCACCACACTGTGTAACTGTGCACGGGGTGAGGCATTACACTGTGTCACTGAATGATGGGTGAGGCTCCACACTGTGTCACTGTATGCTGAGTGAGGCACCACACATTGTCATTGTATGCTTGGTGACGCTGCACACTATGCCACTGTATGCTGGGTTAGGCACAATACTGTGTCACTGTATGCTGGGTGAGGCACCACACTGTGTCACTGTATGCTGGGTGAGGCACCACACAGTGTCACTGTACTCTGGGTGAGGCACCACACTGTGTCAATGTACACTGAGTGAGGCACCACACTGTGTCACTGTACACTGGGTGAGGCACCACACTGTGTCACTCTTAACTGTCTGATGCATTACACGGTGTCACTGTGCACTGGGTGAGGCACCGCACTGTGCAACTGTGCACAGGGTGAGGCACCACACTGTGCCACTGTGCAATGGGTGAGGCACCACACTGTGTCTCTGTGAACTGGGTGAGACATCACTCTGTGTCACTGTGCACTGGATGGACACTGCACTCTGTCACTGTACTCTGGGTGAGACACCACACTGTGTCACAGCACACTGGGTGAGGCACCACACTGTGTCACTGCACACTGGATGAGGCACCACACTGTGTCACTGTGAACTGGGTGAGACATCACTCTGTGTCACTGTGCACTGGATGGACACTGCACTGTGTCACTGTACTCTGGGTGAGACACCACACTGTGTCACTGCACACTGGGTGAGGCACCACACTGTGTCACTGCACACTGGATGAGGCACCACACTGTGTCACTGCAAACTGGGTGAGGCACCACACTGTGTCACTGCACACTGGGTGAGGCACCACACTGTGTCACTGCACACTGGGTGAGGCACCACACTGTGTCACTGCACACTGGATGAGGCACCACACTGTGTCACTGCACACTGGATGAGGCACTACACTGTGTCACTGCACACTGGATGAGGCACCACACTGTGTCACTGCACACTGGATGAGGCACCACACTGTGTCACTGCACACTGGATGAGGCACCACACTGTGTCACTGCACACTGGATGAGGCACCACACTGTGTCACTGCACACTGGATGAGGCACCACACTGTGTCACTGCACACTGGATGAGGCACCACACTGTGTCACTGCACACTGGGTGCTACAATGGTTCAGATGTTGAATTAAAACAGTGTTGTCAGTGTGGTGTTGAGTGTTGCTGGAGTAACACAGTGTTGTCAGTGTGGTGTTGAGTGTTGCTGGAATATCACAGTGTTCTCAGTGTGGTGTTGAGTGTTGCTGGAGTAACACAGTGTTGTCAGTGTGGTGTTGAGTGTTGCTGGAGTAACACAGTGTTGTCAGTGTGGTGTTGAGTGTTGCTGGAGTAACACAGTGTTTTCAGTGTGGTGTTGAGTGTTGCTGGAGTAACACAGTGTTGTCAGTGTGGTGTTGAGTGTTGCTGGAGTAACACAGTGTTGTCAGTGTGGTGTTGAGTGTTGCTGGAGTAACACAGTGTTATCAGTGTGGTGTTGAGTGTTGCTGGAGTAACACAGTGTTGTCAGTGTGGTGTTGAGTGTTGCTGGAGTAACACAGTGTTGTCAGTGTGGTGTTGAGTGTTGCTGGAGTAACACAGTGTTGTCAGTGTGGTGTTGAGTGTTGCTGGAGTAACACAGTGTTATCAGTGTGGTGTTGAGTGTTGCTGGAGTAACACAGTGTTGTCAGTGTGGTGTTGAGTGTTGCTGGAGTAACACAGTGTTGTCAGTGTGGTGTTGAGTGTTGCTGGAATATCACAGTGTTCTCAGTGTGGAGATGAGTGTTGCTGGAGTAACACAGTGTTGTCAGTGTGGTGTTGAGTGTTGCTGGAGTAACACAGTGTTATCAGTGTGGTGTTGAGTGTTGCTGGAGTAACACAGTGTTGTCAGTGTGGTGTTGAGTGTTGCTGGAGTAACACAGTGTTGTCAGTGTGGTGTTGAGTGTTGCTGGAGTAACACAGTGTTGTCAGTGTGGTACTGAGTGTTGCTGGAGTATCACAGTGTTGTCAGTGTGGTGTTGAGTGTTGCTGGAGTAACACAGTGTTGTCAATGTGGTGTTGAGTGTTGCTGGAGTAACACAGTGTTGTCAGTGTGGTGTTGAGTGTTGCTGGAGTATCACAGTGTTGTCAGTGTGGTGTTGAGTGTTGCTGGAGTAACACAGTGTTGTCAGTGTGGTGATGAGTGTTGCTGGAGTAACACAGTGTTGTCAGTGTGGTGTTGAGTGTTGCTGGAGTAACACAGTGTTGTCAGTGTGGTGTTGAGTGTTGCTGGAGTAACACAGTGTTGTCAGTGTGGTGTTGAGTGTTGCTGGAGTAACACAGTGTTGTCAGTGTGGTGTTGAGTGTTGCTGGAGTAACACAGTGTTGTCAGTGTGGTGTTGAGTGTTGCTGTAGTAACACAGTGTTGTAAGTGTGGTGTTGAATATTGCTGGAGTAACACAGTGTTGTCAGTGTGGTGTTGAGTGTTGCTGGAGTAACACAGTGTTGTCAGTGTGGTGTTGAGTGTTGCTGGAGTAACACAGTGTTGTAAGTGTGGTGTTGAATGTTGCTGGAGTAACACAGTGTTGTCAGTGTGGTGTTGAGTGTTGCTGGAGTAACACAGTGTTGTCAGTGTGCTGGTGAGTGTTGCTGGAGTAACACAGGGTTTTCAGTGTGGTGTTGAGTGTTGCTGGAGTAACACAGTGATGTCAGTGTGGTGTTGAGTGTTGCTGGAGTAGCACAGTGTTGTCAGTGTGGTGTTGAGTGTTGCTGGAGTAACACAGTGCTGTCAGTGTGGTGTTGAGTGTTGCTGGAGTAGCACAGTGTTGTCAGTGTGGTGTTGAGTGTTGCTGGAGTAACATAGTGTTGTCAGTGTGGTGTTGAGAGTAGCTGGAGTAACACAGTGTTGTCAGTGTGGTGTTGACTGTTGCTGGAGTAACAAAGTGTTGTCAGTGCAGTGTTGAGTGGTCCTGGAGTAAGACAGTGTTGTCACAGTGTGGTGTTGAGTGTTGCTGGATTAACACAGCGTTGTCAGTGTGGTGTTGAGTGTTGCTGGAGTAACACAGTGTTGTCAGTGTGGTGTTAAGTGTTGCTGGAGTAATACAGTGTTGTAAGTGTGGTGTTTAGTGTTACTGGAGTGACACAGTGTTGTCAGTGTGGTGTTGAGTGTTGCTGGAGTAACACAGTGATGTCAGTGTGGTGTTGAGTGTTGTTGGTGTAACACAGTGTTGTCAGTGTGATGCTTAGAGAGTGTTGCTGGAGTAACACAGTGTTGTCAGTGTGGTGTTAAGTGTTGCTGGAGTAACACAGTGTTGTCAGTGTGATGTTTAGTGTTGCTGGAGTAACACAGTGTTGTCAGTGTGGTGTTGAGTGTTGCTGGAGTATCACAGTGTTGTCAGTGTGGTGTTCAGTGTTGCTGGAGTAACACAGTGTTGTCAGTGTGGTGTTAAGTGTTGCTGGAGTAATACAGTGTTGTAAGTGTGGTGTTTAGTGTTACTGGAGTGACACAGTGTTGTCAGTGTGGTGTTGAGTGTTGCTGGAGTAACACAGTGATGTCAGTGTGGTGTTGAGTGTTGTTGGTGTAACACAGTGTTGTCAGTGTGATGCTTAGAGAGTGTTGCTGGAGTAACACAGTGTTGTCAGTGTGGTGTTAAGTGTTGCTGGAGTAACACAGTGTTGTCAGTGTGATGTTTAGTGTTGCTGGAGTAACACAGTGTTGTCAGTGTGGTGTTGAGTGTTGCTGGAGTAACACAGTGTTGCCAGTGTTGTGTTGAGTGTTGCTGGAGGAACACAGTGTTCCCAGTGTGGTGTTGAGAGAGTGTTGTTCTTGTAAATAAATGTTGCTAGTGTGGTGTTAGGAGAGTATTGTTTGTGTAACACAGTGTTGTCAGTGTGATGTTGAGAGAGTGTTGTTGGTGTAACACAGTGTTGTCAGTGTGATGTTGAGAGTGTGTTGTTGGTGTAACACAGTGTTGTCAGTGTGATGTTGAGAGTGTGTTGTTGGTGTAACACAGTGTTGTCAGTGTGGTGTTGAGAGTGTGTTGTTGGTGTAACACAGTGTTGTCAGTGTGATGTTGAGAGTGTGTTGTTGGTGTAACACAGTGTTGTCAGTGTGATGTTGAGAGTGTGTTGTTGGTGTAACACAGTGTTCTCAGTGTGATGTTGAGAGTGTGTTGTTGGTGTAACACAGTGTTGTCAGTGTGATGTTGAGAGTGTGTTGTTGGTGTAACACAGTGTTGTCAGTGTGGTGTTGAGAGAGTGTTGTTGGTGTAACACAGTGTTGTCAGTGTGATGTTGAGGGAGTGTTGTTGGTGTAACACAGTGTTGTCAGTGTGGTGTTGAGAGAGTGTTGTTGGTGTAACACAGTGTTGTCAGCGTGATGTTGAGAGTGTGTTGTTGGTGTAACACAGTGTTGTCAGTGTGGTGTTGAGAGTGTGTTGTTGGTGTAACACAGTGTTGTCATTGTGATGTTGAGAGTGTGTTGTTGGTGTAACACAGTGTTGTCAGTGTGATGTTCAGAGAGTGTTGTTGGTGTAACACAGTGTTGTCAGTGTGGTGTTGAGAGAGTGTTGTTGGTGTAACACAGTGTTGTCAGTGTGATGTTGAGTGTTGTTGGTGTAACACAGTGTTGTCAGTGTGATGCTGAGAGAGTGTTGTTGTTGTAACACAGTGTTGTCAGTGTGATGTTGAGAGAGTGTTGTTGGTGTAACACAGTGTTGTCAATGTGATGTTGAGAGTGTGTTGTTGGTGTAACACAGTGTTGTCATTGTGATGTTGAGAGTGTGTTGTTGGTGTAACACAGTGTTGTCAGTGTGATGTTGAGAGAGTGTTGTTGGTGTAACACAGTATTGACCTTGATACTACCACTAACAACAGTGTTGACCTTGATACTACCACTAACAACAGTGTTGACCTTGATACTACCACTAACAACAGTGTTGACCTTGATACTACCACTAACAACAGTGTTGACCTTGATACTACCACTAGCAACAGTGTTGACCTTGATACTACCACTAACAACAGTGTTGACCTTGATACTACCACTAACAACAGTGTTGACCTGATACTACCACTAACAACAGTGTTGACCTTGATACTACCACTAACAACAGTGTTGACCTTGATACTACCACTAACAACAGTGTTGACCTTGATACTACCACTAACAACAGTGTTGACTTTGATACTACCACTAGCAACAGTGTTGACCTTGATACTACCACTAACAACAGTGTTGACCTTGATACTACCACTAGCAACAGTGTTGACCTTGATACTACCAGTAACAACAGTGTTGACCTTGATACTACCACTAACAACAGTGCTGACCTTGATACTACCACTAACAACAGTGTTGACCTTGATACTACCACTAACAACAGTGTTGACCTTGATACTACCACTAGCAACAGTGTTGACCTTGATACTACCACTAACAACAGTGTTGACCTTGATACTACCACTAACAACAGTGTTGACCTTGATACTACCACTAACAACAGTGTTGACCTTGATACTACCACTAACAACAGTGTTGACCTTGATACTACCACTAACAACAGTGTTGACCTTGATACTACTACTAACAACAGTGTTGACCTTGATACTACCAGTAACAACAGTGTTAACCTTGATACTACCACTAGCAACAGTGTTGACCTTGATACTACCACTAACAACAGTGTTGACATTGATACTACCACTAACAACAGTGTTGACCTTGATACTACCACTAACAACAGTGTTGACCTTGATACTACCACTAACAACAGTGTTGACCTTGATACTACCACTAGCAACAGTGTTGACCTTGATGCTACCACTAACAACAGTGTTGACCTTGATACTACCACTAACAACAGTGTTGACCTTGATACTACCACTAACAACAGTGATGACCTTGATACTACCACTAACAATAGTGTTGACCTTGATACTACCACTAACAATAGTGTTGACCTTGATACTACCACTAACAACAGTGTTTACCTTGATACTACCACTAACAACAGTGTTGACCTTGATACTACCACTAACAACAGTGTTGACCTTGATACTACCACTAACAACAGTGTTGACCTTGATACTACCACTAACAACAGTGTTGACCTTGATACTACCACTAACAACAGTGTTGACCTTCATACTACCACTAACAACAGTGTTGACCTTCATACTACCACTAACAACAGTGTTGACCTTCATACTACCACTAACAACAGTGTTGACCTTGATACTACCACTAACAACAGTGTTGACCTTGATACTACCACTAACAACAGTGTTGACCTTGA
>NW_027195826.1:72500-131072 GCF_038502225.1 Cherax quadricarinatus
TCTTCCCAACAGGATATCAGATCCTGAGGAAAGATAGAAGGAGTAGAGGGGGAGGAGGGGTTGCACTGCTCATAAAACACCAATGGGGATTTGAGGAAATGGAAGGCATGGACATGATTGGAGAAAGAGACTACATTGTAGGTACAATTCAGTCCGGAGAACATAAAGTAGTCATTGGAGTGATGTATAACCCACCACAGAACTGCAGGAGGCCAAGAGAGGAGTACGAAGAAAACAACAGGGTGATGGTGGACACACTGGCTGAGGTGGCAAGAAGAGCTCACTCGAGCAGAGCAAAGTTACTGGTAATGGGCGATTTCAACCACAGGGAGATCGACTGGGAAAACCTGGAGCCACATGGGGGTCCCGAAACATGGAGAGCAAAGATGATGGATGTGGTACTTGAAAACCTCATGCATCAACATGTCAGGGACACAACCAGAGAGAGAGGGGAGGATGAGCCAGCAAGACTGGATCTTGTGTTCACCCTGAGCAGTTCAGACATCGAGGACATCACTTACGAGAGGCCCCTTGGAGCTAGCGATCATGTGGTTCTGAGTTTTGACTATATAGTAGAGTTACAAGTGGAGAAGGTAACAGGAACTGAAGGGGACAGGCCAAACTATAAAAGGGGGGACTACACAGGTATGAGAAACTTCCTGCAGGAGGTTCAGTGGGACAGAGAAATGGTAGGAAAATCAGTAAACGAGATGATGGAATATGTGGCAACAAAGTGCAAGGAGGCAGAGGAAAGTTTTGTTCCCAAGGGAAACAGAAATAATAGGAAGACCAAGACGAGTCCTTGGTTTACCCGAAGGTGTAGGGAGGCAAAAGCTAAGTGCAACAGAGAATGGAAAAGGTACAGGAGGCATAGGACCCAGGAAAACAAGGAGATTAGTAGAAGAGCCAGAAACGAGTATGCGCAGATAAGGAGGGAGGCCCAGAGACAGTATGAAAACGACATAGCATCGAAAGTCAAATCTGACCCGAAACTGCTGTATAGCCACATTAGGAAGAAGACAACAGTCAAGGACCAGGTGATAAGGCTGAGGAAAGAAGGTGGGGAACTCACAAGAAACGATCAAGAGGTATGTGAGGAGCTCAACACGAGATTTAAGGAAGTATTTACAGTAGAGACAGGAAGGACTCTGGGGGGACAGACCAGATGGGGACACCAACAAGGAATACACCAACAAGTGTTGGACGACATACATACAGATGAGGAGGAGGTGAAGAAACTGCTAAGGGACATCGATACCTCAAAGGCAATGGGACCGGACAACATCTCTCCATGGGTCCTTAGAGAGGGAGCAGATATGTTGTGCGTACCACTTACCACAATCTTCAACACATCCCTGGAAACTGGGCAACTACCTGAGGTATGGAAGACAGCAAATGTAGTTCCCATTTTCAAAAAAGGAGACAGAAAAGAGGCACTAAACTATAGACCTGTGTCATTGACGTGTATAGTATGCAAAATTATGGAGAAGATTATCAGGAGGAGAGTGGTGGAGCACCTGGAACGGAACAGGAGTATAAATGCCAACCAGCACAGATTCACGGAAGGCAAATCCTGTGTCACAAACCTTCTGGAGTTTTATGATAAAATAACAGAAGTAAGACAAGAGAGAGAGGGGTGGGTTGATTGCATCTTCTTGGACTGCAAGAAGGCCTTTGACACAGTTCCTCACAAGAGATTAGTGCAGAAGGTAGAGCATCAGGCGCATATAACAGGAAGGGCACTGCAATGGATCAGAGAATACCTGACAGGGAGGCAACAACGAGTCATGGTACGTAATGATGTATCACAGTGGGCACCTGTGACGAGCGGGGTCCCACAGGGGTCGGTCCTAGGACCAGTGCTATTTTTGGTATATGTGAACGACATGACGGAAGGGTTAGACTCAGAAGTGTCCCTGTTTGCAGATGATGTGAAGTTAATGAGGAGAATTAAATCTGATGAGGACCAGGCAGGACTTCAAAGAGACCTGGACAGACTGGACACCTGGTCCAGCAAATGGCTTCTCGAATTTAATCCTGCCAAATGCAAAGTCATGAAGATAGGGGAAGGGCACAGAAGACCACAGACAGAGTATAGGCTAGGTGGCCAAAGACTGCAAACCTCACTCAAGGAGAAAGATCTTGGGGTGAGTATAACACCGAGCATGTCTCCGGAAGCACACATCAATCAGATAACTGCTGCAGCATATGGGCGCCTGGCAAACCTGAGAACAGCATTCCGACACCTTAGTAAGGAATCATTCAAGACACTGTACACCGTGTATGTCAGGCCCATACTGGAGTATGCAGCACCTGTTTGGAACCCGCACTTGATAAAGCACGTCAAGAAACTAGAGAAAGTACAAAGGTTTGCAACAAGGTTAGTTCCAGAGCTAAGGGGAATGTCCTATGAAGAAAGATTAAGGGAAATCGGCCTGACGACACTGGAGGACAGGAGGGTCAGGGGAGACATGATAACGACATATAAAATACTGCGTGGAATAGACAAGGTGGACAAGGACAGGATGTTCCAGGGAGGGGACACAGAAACAAGAGGCCACAATTGGAAGTTGAAGACACAAATGAGTCAGAGAGATAGTAGGAAGTATTTCTTCAGTCATAGAGTTGTAAGGCAGTGGAATAGCCTAGAAAATGATGTAGTGGAGGCAGGAACCATACACAGTTTTAAGACGAGGTTTGATAAAGCTCATGGAGCGGGGAGAGAGAGGGTCTAGTAGCAACCGGTGAAGAGGCGGGGCCAGGAGCTAGGACTCGACCCCTGCAACCACAAATAGGTGAGTACACACACACACACACACACACACACACACACACACACTCCCCTTCTCTCTTTCCCCCTCTCACTCTCTCCCCCTTTCTCTTCTCACTCTCCCCCTCTCTCTCTCTCCTTCTACCTTTCCCTTATCTCTCTCTCTCTCTCTCTCTCTCTCTCTCTCTCTCTCTCTCTCTCTCTCTCTCTCTCTCTCTCTCTCTCTCTCTCTCTCTCTCTCTCTCTCTCTCTCTCTCTCTTTCACTAAAAAAATGGTTGGGATTCGCAGGAATCAGGGATCAGATGACAATTGTACTGGTAGGGAGGAATGGATGGAGGAGCAGTGGAAAAGGATGGAACAAGAATGGGAGAGAAAATTAGGAAAGCTTTCTGAAAAAATGGAGAGAGAGCTCTCTGTGAAATTGGAAAAGAGGTTGGAGAAGGAGACGAAGAATTGGGAGGCACAAGTCGAAACTGAAATAGCCAGGGTAATGATCCTAGAATTTGAGGTAAACAGGCTGAAGCAAGTCTCAGGGGCAGTGACCAGAGAAGACACAGCATATGAAGCTGAGAGGCTGAACAGGAAGGAAGGAGATATGGATTATGCTAAGGTCATATTAGCCTGCAAAGAAGGGCCAAGGAGTGAAAGGGAAGAGCAGCTGGGTGCAGATGGAGAGGGAGATTGGTCGAATGATGAGGCACAACCATGCTACCAAGAGCCAATGGAAAAATCAAGGGAGAAAATGACCACATACAGACAGGAACCAGAGTCACAGAGGGAGAGGCAATGGGAGGAGGAAAGGGCAAAATTAGTGTTTATCCATGGGCTTCGGGAGAGAGAGAGGAAAGGACACACACTGTAAGACGGCAGGAAGAAAGAAAGGAGATTGAGAAAATCATCACGGAAATAGGGGGAGAAGACATGGACGAGATTGTAAATTTTCAGAGAATAGGGGGGTACTTGAAGGGGAGAAACCGACCGATCAAGCTGATTCTCAGGACAGAAACAGTGCGGAACAGGATCCTCCAAGAGAAACCAGGGTTGAAATACTCGGAAGAGTACAAGAGGGTGTTCCTAGACAGAGACAGAACACAAACAGAGCGACAGCAGCAGATGGAGAGGACAAAAAAGCGAAAGGAGCTAGGAAAGGAGACAAGGATGGAACCAGCAGAGGTCAGTCAGAGCAGAACAGAGCAGCAAGGGCAAGCACACACACAACTATCCTCAGAACCCCACAACCCATCACACCATCCCAAGACACACTACAATAAATACCCACAGCTTCCACCCAACACCCAACTATAGAATCCCACAGTATGCTACCAGGTATCCCACCCTCACAGGCCCCCCAAACCACAGTGTTGGAAAGGAAACTGAAGGTATGGTACACAAACGCTGATGGAATAACAAGCAAGTGGGAGGAGTGGCACTAAAGAGTAAAAGAGGCATCACCGGACATCATAGCTTTCACGGAAACCAAGCTTACAGGTATGATAACAGATGCCATCTTTCAAACGGGATACCAGATCCTGAGGAAAGCCAGAAGGAACAGGGGGGGGGTGGAGGAGTGGCAATGCTGATCAAAAACTGTTGGAATTTTGATGAGATGGATAGAGGAGACAGCGGAGAAGAAAGTGATTACATAGCGGGAACGCTTCGCTCTGGAGGTCCCAAGGTGGTAATTGCAGTGATGTATAACCCACCACAGAACAGCAGGAGGCCAGGGCAAGAGTATGACGAGAGCAATAGAGCGATGGTTGACACACTGGCTGCAGTGGCCAGAAGAGCTCATGCATGCAGTGCAAAGCTTCTGATCATGGGTGACTTTAACCACAATGAAATTGACTGGGAGAACTTGGAGTCACATGGGGGCCAAGATACATGGAGGGCTAAGATGATGGAGGTGGTACTGGAAAACTTCATGTACCAACATGTAAGGAACACTACAAGAGAGAGAGGAGAGGATGAACCAGCAAGACTTGACTTAGTATTCACCTTGAGTAGTGCAGATATTGAGGACATCATATATGAAAGACCCCTTGGGGACAGCGATCATGTGGTTTTGAGCTTCGAATACACAGTAGAGCTACAAGTGGAGGGGAAAGCAGGAAGGCCAGGACAAATGAAGCCAAACTACAAGAAAGGGGACTACACAGGAATGAAGAACTTCCTGAACGAGGTTCAGTGTGACAGAGAACTGGCAGGGAAGCCAGTTAATGAGATGATGGAATATGTAGCAATAATGTGCAAGGAGGCTGAGGAGAGGTTTGTACCCAAGGGAAACAGGAATAATGAAAAAGCCAGGATGAGCCCATGGTTCACCCAAAGGTGCAGGGAGGCAAAAACCAAGTGTGCTAGGGAATGGAAGAAATATAGAAGGCAAAGGATCCAGGAGAATAAGGAGAGCAGTCGTAGAGCCAGAAACGAATATGCACAGATAAGAAGGGAGGCCCAACGACAATATGAAAACGACATAGAAGCGAAAGCCAAATCTGACCCGAAACTGTTATACAGCCACATCAGGAGGAAAACAACTGCCAAGGACCAGGTAATCAGGCTAAGGAAAGAAGGAGGAGAGACTATGTCTATGAATTCTGTGACATGGTGACAGCAGTAAGACAAGAGAGAGAGGGGTGGGTGGATTGCATTTTCTTGGACTGGAAGAAGGCGTTTGACACAGTACCTCACAAGAGATTAGTGCAAAAACTGGAGGACCAAGTAGGGATAACAGGGAATGCACTACAATGGATCAGGGAATACTTGTCAGGAAGACAGCAGCGAGTAATGGTACGTGACGAGGTGTCAGAGTGGGCACCTGTGACCAGCTGGGTTCCACAGGGGTCAGTCCTAGGACCAGTGCTGTTTCTGGTATTTGTGAACGACATGACGGAAGGAATAGACTATGAGGTGTCCCTGTTTGCAGATGATGTGAAGTTGATGAGAAGAATTCATTTGATCGAAGACCAGGCAGAACTACAAAGGGATCTGGACAGGCTGCAGACCTGGTGCAGCAATTGGCTCCTGGAGTTCAATCCCACCAAGTGCAAAGTCATGAAGATTGGGGAGAGCAAAGAAGACCGCAGACGGTGTACATTCTAGGGGGCCAGAGACTACAAACCTCACTCAAGGAAAAAGATCTTGGGGTGAGTATAACACCAGGCACATCTCCTGAAGCGCACATCAACCAAATAACTGCTGCAGCAAATGGGCGCCTGGCAAACCTCAGAACAGCATTCCGACATCTTAATAAGGAATCGTTCAGGACCCTGTACACCTTGTACGTTAGGCCCATATTGGAGTATGCGGCACCAGTTTGGAACCCACACCTAGCCAAGCATGTAAAGAAACTAGAGAAAGTGCAAAGGTTTGCAACAAGACTAGTCCCAGAGCTAAGAGGTATGTCCTACGACGAGAGGTTAAGGGAAATCAAACTGACGACACTGGAGGACAGGAGAGATAGGGGGGACATGATAACGACTTAGAAAATACTGAGAGGAATTGACAAGGTGGACAGACATAGGATGCTCCAAAGATTGGACACAGCAACAAGGGGACACAGTTGGAAGTTGAAGACACAGATGAATCAGAGGAATGTTAGGAAGTATTTCTTCAGCCACAGAGTAGTCAGGAAGTGGAATAGTTTGAGAAGTTATGTAGTGGAGGCAGGTTCCATACATAGCTTTAAGCAGAGGTACGATAAAGCTCATGGTTCAGGGAGAGTGACCTAGTAGCAACCAGTGAAGAGACGGGGCCAGGAGCTTGGACTCGACCCCTGCAACCTCAACTAGGTGAGTAACTAGGTGAGTACACACACACACACACACACATATACATATACATATATATATATATATATATATATATATATATATATATATATGTCGTGCCGAATATGTAAAACTGGTCAATTAGCAAGAACTCATTTAAAATTAAGTCCTTTCTAAAATTTTCTCATATACGTTTAAAGATATATTTTTTTCATTAATGTTAATGTAAAAAATTTTAATTTTGCTCCAAAAGAATCTTAGAAAACTTACCTAACCTTATTATAACAAGAACAATTTATTTTAGCCTAACCCAACTAAATATGTTTTAGATTTGTTTACAATAATTTAATACTAAACAAACACAGTGGAATATATTTTTTTCGTTAGGTTCAGAATGATTTTGGCGGAATTATTGCATACACAAATTTTCACTTGTCCTATATGGCAAGATGAGCGTTGCTATTTAAGCCAAGATGGCAAGTTCTGCCTACTCGGCACGACATATATAATTATATGTATATATATATATATATATATATATATATATATATATATATATATATATATATATATATATATATATATATATATATATATATATATATATATATATATATATATATATATATATATATATATATATATATATATATATATATATATATATATATATATTTATATATACGTCGTGCCGAATATGTAAAACTGGTCAATTAGCAAGAACTCATTTAAAATTAAGTCCTTTCTAAAATTTTCTCTTATACGTTTAAAGATATATTTTTTTCATTAATGTTGATATAAACATTTATAATTTTTCACTAAAAGAAACTTAGAAAACTTACCTAACCTTGTTATAACAAGAACAATTTATTTTAGCCTAACCCAACTAAATATATTTTAAATTTGTTTACAATAATTTAATACTAAACAAACACAGTGAAATATATTTTTTTTCGATAGGTTCAGAATGATTTTGGCGAAATAATTGCATATACAAATTTTCACTTGTCCTATATGGCAAGATGAACGTTGATATTTAAGCCAAGATCGCAAGTTCTGCCTATTCGGCACGACATATATATATATATATATATATATATATATATATATATATATATATATATATATATATATATATATATATATATATATATATATATATATATATATATATATATATATATATATATATATATATATATATATGCAAAACAACCACTCTGAAAGAATAGAGAAATTCCAAGCGCTTTCGTGACTACTCACATTATCTAGGAACTATGAAAGTGAAGCATCCAAGGAAGCTATATAAGGGGTCCGGCCAACACCTCACTATCAGATCCCACAACGGTTAAACACCTGACGCGCGGCGAGCCAACTTGGATAGGTCCTTTGCAAAACTCACCCCCAAGCTATTTATTTGTCCAGTGTATTATTAAATTCTTCCCAAATTCTATTAATTATAAATGGATCTAATTTATATAAACCAAAGGAAATATTCATATTATTGTCAAAACTGCTTTTTATGAAACAAGATTCAATTATATTCCTGTCGACCATGGACTTGCTAGATACTACTTTCTCAACTTTTTGAAAATCAATTGGATGGTTAAAATCTCTTACATGAATAAATAGAGCATTGGAATCTTGTCCAGTTCTAATGCTATATTTATGTTGTTTTAATCTTAGTTCGAGATTTTTACCAGTTTGACCGTAATAAACTTTATCGCAAATTTTACAAGGAATCTTATAGACACATCCATCAGCATTTTGGGGGGAATTCTTTATCAAAAGTTTTTTTACTGTATCAAGATTTTTGAATACAACTTTAATATTAAAAGTCTTAAGAAGAGAAGGCATATCAACCAAGTTTTCATGGTAAGGAAGAACCAACATATTTTTAGTTGAATAATGCTGGTTGCCCCTTTTTGGATTATAAAAAGTGTTTCTAGCAACTTTAAAAGATTTATCAATTACATTTCTTGGGTATTTTAAATCATTACCTATTTCATAAATTTTGGATATTTCCTCATCTATGAACTCAGGACTACAAATTCGTAAAGCTCTCAAAAACATTGATGAGAAAACAGACAGTTTGACTCTATCTTGATGCGAGGAATAATAGTGGACATAGGAACAGTTATTTGTAGGTTTTCTGTAAATTTTAAATTTGAATTCATTATTACCCTTAATAATTAAAACATCTAGAAAAGGCAATGAGTTATTTTCTTCAAACTCAACAGTAAAGTTTATAGAATGGGCTAAGAATAGCTTAGCCCATTCTATAAACTTTACTGTTGAGAATCATTAATCAATCCGTGCCTGTCAAGATGGCTACGAATGGCTTTGGCAATTATTGATTCCATAAATTTTGCCGCTATGGTGGTAAGGCTTATTGGTCTATAGTTCGAAGCCAAAGACCTGTCACCTGCCTTGTAAATAGGTATTACATTTGCCATTTTCCACTTATCAGGCACTATGCCAGTTTGTAGTGATATGTTAAAGAGATTAGCCAAAGGTATGCTAAGTTCCTCTTTACATTCGTTTAACACCCTTGCAAACAGTTCATCACGACCTGGGGATTTGTTAGGTATTAGTTTCTCTATTTGTCTGAGGACAATGTCACTAGTTACCACAATCGTACATAGTTTATTATCATCCTGTTCTACATAATCTATTATTTCAGGAATATCGCTAGTATTTTCCTGGGTGAAAACTGAGAGGAAGTAGGTATTTAGAATTTCACACATATCCTTATCACTGTCAGTGATCTGACCAGAGTTACTCTTAAGTGGGCCAATCTTGTCCCTAATCTTACTTCTGTATACATGAAAGAACCCTTTGGATTAGTCTTTGAATCCCTTGCGACCTTAGCTTCATAATCCCTTTTTTCTTTTCTTATTCTTTTCTTTATTTCTCTCTTTAATTGAATATATTGATTTCTTAACTGCCCATCCCCTCTTTTGAAACGCCTATATGTGCCTCTCTTTTGACCAATGAGATGTTTTAATCTATTGTTCATCCATCTGGGATCATTTTTGTTAGATCTAATTTCCCTTCTCAGAACAAAAGTTGTATGGACAGCTAGAACTATTCTCTGACAAACGTTATATTTGCAACCAAGATCACCTACCTGACCAATAGTCAGGACATACCAATTTAGCCCACCCAGGTAAATTTTCAGTCACATGAAGTCGGCCAAGCGAAAATCTGGGACAGAGATTTGATTGCAGTTATCTGAGTAATTCCATGATATTTTGAAACTAAGTGATTTGTGATCACTTTCCCCAAGCTCATCATTAACCTCAAGATTATTAATTAGTGAATCTTTGTTGGCAAGAACCAAGTCAAGCAGATTGTTTCCTCTAGTTGGTACTGTCACAACCTGTTCTAAAAAGCAATCCTGAACCGTATCAAGAAAGTCACTAGACTCAAGATTTGCTGTCATATTGTTCCAATCAATTTGTCTAAAGTTAAAATCTCCCATTATCAAAACATTTTCATATCTAGATGCCTTATGAATTTCGTCCCATAACAGCTTACTACACTCCCTATCAAGGTTTGGGGGCCTATAAATCACACCCAAAATTAATTTGTCACGACCCTCGAGATACTGTAACCAAACAGATTCTGTGTTCGATGTTTCTAATCTTCTATCATGTCTAAGACAACAATTTAAATTTTCTCTGACATACATCGCCACGCCACCACCCTTCCTGTTGACCCTATCAGTGTGGAATAGTTTATAACCCTGTATGTTGCATTCAGAAGGCATTTCTCTATCTTTCAGGTTGAACTAGGTCTCTGTTATACCAATAATATCTATATTACCTACACTTGCAAGTAATTTTAGCTCATCTATCTTATTTCTTAGACTCCTACTATTTGTATAGTAAACCTTAAGGGAGCTAGTCACTCGTTGCCCTCTACTATCTCTCTTTGTTTGTTGATCAATTGATTTACCATTACTAGCAACTTTATTTTGAATATTGTCTTTTAAACATATCCCTGAGGTATCCCGGTAATAACTGCTGTTTTTAACCCTAATGCTGCAGCCTGACTGTTTCCCACAAACACCCATACCTCCATAATCTATCAGTTTAAATTCCTAGACAAATCATCAATTACCCTCTCAGTTGAATTGGCTAATGCAACCACTCCATCCATAGAGAGATGAATCCCATCCCTTGCATACATATCACGTTTGCCAAAGAATAGGTCCCAGTTATCAATGAATGAGATTGCAAGTTCCTTGCAGTACCTGTCTAGCCAGCAATTTATACCAGTTGCCCTAGACATCCATTCATTGCCGTCTCACTTTTTAGGCAAGATGCTACATATGACTGGGATCCTTCCCTTAGACCTAACTACTTATATTGCTGACCTGTACTTATCGAGCAGCTCCTCTCTCCTGCCCTTCCCAGTGTCATTACCCCCAGCACTAAGACAGATAATGGGCTTGTTCCCATTACCTGCCATAATATTATCCAACCTGCTGACTATGTCACCAACACCAGCTCCAGGAAGACACACTCTCTGTCTGACCTTTCTGTCTCTTTTACAAAATGCACGGTCCATATATCTTACCTGAGAATCGCCTATTAAAATATTCTTACTTTAATTAGCAGGGAAATCAATGGTACCTTCAACCTCACTAACCACTGAAGTACACTCGTCTTGGAGAACAGAGAATCGATTTCCTACCTTCACATCTTCTCTATTAACTCTCCTCATCTTCCTTCTTCCTGAACTGCGGACCACTTGCCACTTAAAGCGGCTGCCACTATCACTGCTGGTGACCATTTCCTCCTTACCAACTAAATCCTTCTCACACTCGCTCCCAAACTCATCTATGCGAAGCTTCAGCCTCCTATTTTCCTCCTGAAGAAGTAGAATCTCCTTCTTCAACACTTGAACCTGAGATTCTAAAACACTACAACAAGCCATGGTGCTTGGTAACAGCCCACGCTAACTCCCAAGAGCTTAGGCAGGTATGACCACATGTGACCACTGACCTCAGATCTTAAGACAGGAAAAACTTTTAAGTCCAGTTCTTAAGACAGGAGAAACTTTTATGTTCAGACCTAAAGACAGGAGAAACTTTTAAGTTCAGATCTTCTTAAGATGATGTTAGTTGTCAGCAGCAGAGTTGATAATGAAAAAAATACACTGGTTACAAGATGATTATTAAGTATAACATTGAAGACAAACAGTGTCAGTACTGGTAACCAGGTTAAGTATAACACTGAAGACAAACAGTGTCAGTACTGGTAACCAGGTTAAGTATAACATTGAAGACAAACAGTGTCAGTACTGGTAACCAGGTTAAGTATAACACTGAAGACAAACAGTGTCAGTACTGGTAACCAGGTTAAGTATAACATTGAAGACAAACAGTGTCAGTACTGGTAACCAGGTTAAGTATAACATTGAAGACAAAGAGTGTCAGTACTGGTAACCAGGTTAAGTATAACATTGAAGACAAACAGTGTCAGTACTGGTAACCAGGTTAAGTATAACATTGAAGACAAACAGTGTAAGTACTGGTAACCAGGTTAAGTATAACACTGAAGACAAACAGTGTCAGTACTGGTAACCAGATTAAGTATAACATTGAAGACAAACAGTGTCAGTACTGGTAACCAGGTTAAGTATAACTTTGAAGACAAACAGTGTCAGTACTGGTAACCAGGTTAAGAATAACTTTGAAGAAAGACAAAAAGTATCAGTACTGATAACCAGGTTAAGTATAAAATTAATGAAACAAATTCCTGGTAGATCACCTGATCACGAGAAGACAAGAGGTCAAATGATTGTCCAAACTTCAACTCACACCAGATAAGGTTAATACCACCAGGAATAGAAACTAAAATAACTCATACCAGAAGAAATCTGAAGTTTTACAGTGGCCCGCTAGGTGGCAGTGCTGGAGGCGACACACTGTAACAGTTCTTCCGAGTCTGAACTATCATAAGTATATTTCACTGAATTTTCCCTCATGTTACCTCTTTCCAAAACTTATAGTCGAACGCAATAAGTTAATTTCCAGAGGGAAAAGAACTGCTCACAACCTTGATTCAACCAATCTAAGAAGTGCTTGTCCGAGCCAGTTATATATACAACCTGAATTTTAAATGGCTAAATAGCCAATGTTCACCTTAATAGCCAGCTATTTATAGCATTAAAGTTCTCGAAGTACAGTAGTAGATTGTGGTCAGTGCCAAATATAAAGGAGTTTAAAGTATAAGTAGTATTTGAACTCACTTATAATCCAAACAAATGCATAATATTCATTTTCCTTTGTGGAAAACTTTTCTTCTCTCAGCAGAAGTTTCTTTCTTGGGAAAATATTGGAAACTAACTCTCGTTAAAATACTGTAGAAGACCAGCACCTAGTCCAGAATGAGAGGCATCTGTACTGAGTCTCATTATAATACTGTAGAAGACCAGTACCTAGTCCAGAATGAGAGGCATCTATTCTGAGTCTCATTATAATACTGTAGAAGACAAGCACCTAGTCCAGAATGAGAGGCATCTGTACTGAGTCTCATTATAATACTGTAGAAGACCAGTACCTAGTCCAGAATGAGAGGCATCTATTCTGAGTCTCATTATAATACTGTAGAAGACCAGCACCTAGTCCAGAATGAGAGGCATCTGTACTGAGTCTCATTATAATACTGTAGAAGACCAGCACCTAGTCCAGAATGAGAGGCATCTGTACTGAGTCTCATTATAATACAGTAGAAGACCAGTACCTAGTCCAGAATGAGAGGCATCTGTACTGAGTCTCATTATAATACAGTAGAAGACCAGTACCTAGTCCAGAATGAGAGGCATCTGTACTGAGTCTCATTATAATACAGTAGAAGACCAGTACCTAGTCCAGAATAAGACACATCTGTACTGAGTCTCATTATAATACAGTAGAAGACCAGTACCTAGTCCAGAATAAGACACATCTGTACTGAGTCTCATTATAATACAGTAGAAGACCAGTACCTAGTCCAGAATGAGAGGCATCTGTACTGAGTCTCATTATAATACAGTAGAAGACCAGTACCTAGTCCAGAATAAGACACATCTGTACTGAGTCTCATTATAATACTGTAGAAGACCAGCACCTAGTCCAGAATAAGACACATCTGTACAGAGACTAAAGGCTATATTTATATTTGGTAACTTGAGAACTGCAGGGTTACAAAATATCTTTTAATCAGTTCTTAAGCTTCTTTGGAACAAACAAGTGGTTCTTTAAGATAAACTACAACAACAACAACAACAACAGCAACAACAACAACAAGTGGTTCTTTAAGATAAACTACAACAATAACAACAACAACAGCAACAACAAGTGGTTCTTTAAGATAAACTACAACAATAACTACAACAACAACAACAACAACAACAAGTGGTTCTTTAAGATAAACTACAACAATAACAACAACAACAACAACAACAACAACAAGTGGTTCTTTAAGATAAACTACAACAATAACAACAACAACAACAACAACAACAACAACAAGTGGTTCTTTAAGATAAACTACAACAATAACAACAACAACAACAACAACAACAACAAGTGGTTCTTTAAGATAAACAACAACAATAACAACAACAACAACAACAGCAACAACAACAACAACAACAAGTGGTTCTTTAAGATAAACTACAACAACAACAACAACAACAACAACAATAATAACTATAATAATAATATCTTCATTTTTACAAGTACATGTACAAGGTATACAAGTACATGTACAAGGTATACAAGTACATGTACAAGGTATACAAGTACATGTACAAGGTATACAAGTACATGTACAAGGTATACAAGTACATGTACAAGGTATACAAGTACATGTACAAGGTATACAAGTACATGTACAAGGTATACAAGTACATGTACAAGGTATACAAGTACATGTACAAGGTATACAAGTACATGTACAAGGTATACAAGTACATGTACAAGGTATACAAGTACATGTACAAGGTATACAAGTACATGTACAAGGTATACAAGTACATGTACAAGGTATACAAGTACATGTACAAGGTATACAAGTACATGTACAAGGTATACAAGTACATGTACAAGGTATACAAGTACATGTACAAGGTATACAAGTACATGTACAAGGTATACAAGTACATGTACAAGGTATACAAGTACATGTACAAGGTATACAAGTACATGTACAAGGTATACAAGTACATGTACAAGGTATACAAGTACATGTACAAGGTATACAAGTACATGTACAAGGTATACAAGTACATGTACAAGGTATACAAGTACATGTACAAGGTATACAAGTACATGTACAAGGTATACAAGTACATGTACAAGGTATACAAGTACATGTACAAGGTATACAAGTACATGTACAAGGTATACAAGTACATGTACAAGGTATACAAGTACATGTACAAGGTATACAAGTACATGTACAAGGTATACAAGTACATGTACAAGGTATACAAGTACATGTACAAGGTATACAAGTACATGTACAAGGTATACAAGTACATGTACAAGGTATACAAGTACATGTACAAGGTATACAAGTACATGTACAAGGTATACAAGTACATGTACAAGGTATACAAGTACATGTACAAGGTATACAAGTACATGTACAAGGTATACAAGTACATGTACAAGGTATACAAGTACATGTACAAGGTATACAAGTACATGTACAAGGTATACAAGTACATGTACAAGGTATACAAGTACATGTACAAGGTATACAAGTACATGTACAAGGTATACAAGTACATGTACAAGGTATACAAGTACATGTACAAGGTATACAAGTACATGTACAAGGTATACAAGTACATGTACAAGGTATACAAGTACATGTACAAGGTATACAAGTACATGTACAAGGTATACAAGTACATGTACAAGGTATACAAGTACATGTACAAGGTATACAAGTACATGTACAAGGTATACAAGTACATGTACAAGGTATACAAGTACATGTACAAGGTATACAAGTACATGTACAAGGTATACAAGTACATGTACAAGGTATACAAGTACATGTACAAGGTATACAAGTACATGTACAAGGTATACAAGTACATGTACAAGGTATACAAGTACATGTACAAGGTATACAAGTACATGTACAAGGTATACAAGTACATGTACAAGGTATACAAGTACATGTACAAGGTATACAAGTACATGTACAAGGTATACAAGTACATGTACAAGGTATACAAGTACATGTACAAGGTATACAAGTACATGTACAAGGTATACAAGTACATGTACAAGGTATACAAGTACATGTACAAGGTATACAAGTACATGTACAAGGTATACAAGTACATGTACAAGGTATACAAGTACATGTACAAGGTATACAAGTACATGTACAAGGTATACAAGTACATGTACAAGGTATACAAGTACATGTACAAGGTATACAAGTACATGTACAAGGTATACAAGTACATGTACAAGGTATACAAGTACATGTACAAGGTATACAAGTACATGTACAAGGTATACAAGTACATGTACAAGGTATACAAGTACATGTACAAGGTATACAAGTACATGTACAAGGTATACAAGTACATGTACAAGGTATACAAGTACATGTACAAGGTATACAAGTACATGTACAAGGTATACAAGTACATGTACAAGGTATACAAGTACATGTACAAGGTATACAAGTACATGTACAAGGTATACAAGTACATGTACAAGGTATACAAGTACATGTACAAGGTATACAAGTACATGTACAAGGTATACAAGTACATGTACAAGGTATACAAGTACATGTACAAGGTATACAAGTACATGTACAAGGTATACAAGTACATGTACAAGGTATACAAGTACATGTACAAGGTATACAAGTACATGTACAAGGTATACAAGTACATGTACAAGGTATACAAGGACATGTACAAGGTATACAAGGACATGTACAAGGTATACAAGGACATGTACAAGGTATACAAGGACATGTACAAGGTATACAAGGACATGTACAAGGTATACAAGGACATGTACAAGGTATACAAGCACATGTACAAGGTATACAAGGACATGTACAAGGTATACAAGCACATGTACAAGGTATACAAGTACATGTACAAGGTATACAAGCACATGTACAAGGTATACAAGTACATGTACAAGGTATACAAGCACATGTACAAGGTATACAAGTACATGTACAAGGTATACAAGCACATGTACAAGGTATACAAGCACATGTACAAGGTATACAAGCACATGTACAAGGTATACAAGCACATGTACAAGGTATACAAGCACATGTACAAGGTATACAAGCACATGTACAAGGTATACAAGCACATGTACAAGGTATACAAGCACATGTACAAGGTATACAAGCACATGTACAAGGTATACAAGCACATGTACAAGGTATACAAGCACATGTACAAGGTATACAAGCACATGTACAAGGTATACAAGCACATGTACAAGGTATACAAGCACATGTACAAGGTATACAAGCACATGTACAAGGTATACAAGCACATGTACAAGGTATACAAGCACATGTACAAGGTATACAAGCACATGTACAAGGTATACAAGCACATGTACAAGGTATACAAGCACATGTACAAGGTATACAAGCACATGTACAAGGTATACAAGCACATGTACAAGGTATACAAGCACATGTACAAGGTATACAAGCACATGTACAAGGTATACAAGCACATGTACAAGGTATACAAGCACATGTACAAGGTATACAAGCACATGTACAAGGTATACAAGCACATGTACAAGGTATACAAGCACATGTACAAGGTATACAAGCACATGTACAAGGTATACAAGCACATGTACAAGGTATACAAGCACATGTACAAGGTATACAAGCACATGTACAAGGTATACAAGCACATGTACAAGGTATACAAGCACATGTACAAGGTATACAAGCACATGTACAAGGTATACAAGCACATGTACAAGGTATACAAGCACATGTACAAGGTATACAAGCACATGTACAAGGTATACAAGCACATGTACAAGGTATACAAGTACATGTACAAGGTATACAAGTACATGTACAAGGTATACAAGCACATGTACAAGGTATACAAGTACATGTACAAGGTATACAAGTACATGTGCAAGGTATACAAGTACATGTACAAGGTATACAAGTACATGTACAAGGTATACAAGTACATGTACAAGGTATACAAGTACATGTACAAGGTATACAAGTACATGTACAAGGTATACAAGTACATGTACAAGGTATACAGACCATAGCTGACATCAATGACATACTACTACATAGAAAATTGCTTGTTATACACAGTATTTCCCGCAAATTAGGCCAGTTTTGTCCCAGGATGCAACCTACACCAGTCCATTAACACCCAGGATGCGACTCACACCAGTTCACTAACACCCAGGATGCGTCTCACACCAGTCCGCTAACACCCAGGATGTGACTCACTCCAGTTCACTAACACCCAGGATGTGACTCACACCAGTTCACTAACAGCTCCCGCTTCACACACGGAGGGCCCGGGTTCGATTCCCGGCGGGTGGAAACATTTCGACACGTTTCCTTACACCTGTTGTCCTGTTCACCTAGCAGCAAGTAGGTACCTGGGTGTTAGTCGACTGGTGTGGGTCGCATCCTGGGGGACAAGATTAAGGACCCCAATGGAAATAAGTTAGACAGTCCTCGATGACGCACTGACTTTCTTGGGTTATCCTGGGTGGCTAACCCTCCGGCGTTAAAAATCCGAACGAAATCTTATCTTATCTTATCTTATCTTATGTTAACAGCCAGGATGTGACCAACACCAGTTCACTAACACCCAGGATGCATCTCACACCAGTCTGCTAACACCCAGGATGTGACTCACTCCAGTTCACTAACAGCCAGGATGTGACAAACACCAGTTCACTAACAGCCAGGATGTGACCCACACCAGTCCACTAACACCCAGTACCCATTTTACTGATGGGTGAACATGGACAACCAATGCAAGGAAACACGTCCAGTGTTTCAACCCTCGCCGGGTAGTCCCTCACTTCTGTAAAAGCTGCGAACATTGTAGTTGATTCTGTGAGGAGTCAGCTGATGAAAGGTATTTTGTTGATGATTGATGCTTTTTGACCCTGTTCATTTGTAAATAAAAATGATGTTGTATTGATGGTATGTAGGGGACTTTATTTGCTGGCACTAATATCTGTTGTTCTGGAGTGACGGACACAAACTGT
Source organism: Cherax quadricarinatus (assembly GCF_038502225.1). Lineage (NCBI taxonomy): Eukaryota > Metazoa > Arthropoda > Malacostraca > Decapoda > Parastacidae > Cherax > Cherax quadricarinatus. The sequence goes on from NW_027195826.1 coordinate 91,316, forward strand.
ACATCCACTCAAGCAGTGATAACAGCTGCTGTATTATCTGTGTCATTTACTGCAGGTTTTTATCTTCCTCTGTTTATTGTGAGGTTACAACTACCATAGTTTGTTTCCCAGTGTTGGTGTGACGTGTACCTTCTGGTCTCCTGTAATGGTGTGTCTGACACTTTGTGTTGTAACTTTGTCTTTCATAAACCCAGTTATAAAACATTTCAAGGTGAAAACGTTTATATAAAGACTGACGTATTTCTTTGGTCATGAAGTCAAACATTTCTCTTTTTAATACCAGTTCTGGTATAATGCGAAATATTTGTACATGGAGCATGGCTCTGCTCCTGGCAGACACATGGAGCATGGCTCTGCTCCTGGCAGACACATGGAGCATGGCTCCACTCCTGGCAGACACATGGAGCATGGCTCCACTTCTGGCAGACACATGGAGCATGGCTCCACTCCTGGCAGACACACGGAGCATGGCTCCACTATTGGCAGACACATAGAGCATGGCTCCACTCCTGGCAGACACATGGAGCATGGCTCCACTCCTGACAGACACATGGAGCATGACTTCACTCTTGGCAGACACATGGAGCATCGCTCTACTCCTGGCAGACACATGGAGCATGGCTCCACTCCTGACAGACACATGGAGCATGGCTCCACTCTTGGCAGACACATGGAGCATCGCTCTACTCCTGGCAGACACATGGAGCATGACTTCACTCTTGGCAGACACATGGAGCATCGCTCTACTCCTGGCAGACACATGGAGCATCGCTCTACTCCTGGCAGACACATGGAGCATCGCTCTACTCCTGGCAGACACATGGAGCATGGCTGCACTCCTGGCAGACACATGGAGCATGGCTCCACTCTTGGCAGACACATGGAGCATGGCTCCACTCTTGGCAGACACATGGAGCATGGCTCCACTCCTGGCAGACACATGGAGCATGGCTCCACTCTTGGCAGGCACATGGAGCATCGCTCGACTCCTGGCAGACACATGGAGCATGACTCCACTCCTGGCAGACACATGGAGCATGGCTCCACTCTTTGCAGACACATGGAGCATCGCTCTACTCCTGGCAGACACATGGAGCATGGCTGCACTCCTGGCAGACACATGGAGCATGGCTCTACTCCTGGCAGACACATGGAGCATGGGTGCACTCCTGGCAGACACATGGAGCATGGCTCCACTCCTGGCAGACACATGGAGCATGGCTGCACTCCTGGCAGACACATGGAGCATGGCTCCACTCCTGGCAGACACATGGAGCATGGCTCCACTCCTGGCAGACACATGGAGCATGGCTCCACTCCTGGCAGACACATGGAGCATGGCTGCACTCCTGGCAGACACATGGAGCATGGCTCCACTCTTGGCAGACACATGGAGCATGGCTCCACTCCTGGCAGACACATGGAGCATGGCTCCACTCTTGGCAGGCACATGGAGCATCGCCCTACTCCTGGCAGACACATGGAGCATGACTCCACTCCTGGCAGACACATGGAGCATGGCTCCACTCTTTGCAGACACATGGAGCATCGCTCTACTCCTGGCAGACACATGGAGCATGGCTGCACTCCTGGCAGACACATGGAGCATGGCTCTACTCCTGGCAGACACATGGAGCATGGCTGCACTCCTGGCAGACACATGGAGCATGGCTCCACTCCTGGCAGACACATGGAGCATGGCTGCACTCCTGGCAGACACATGGAGCATGGCTCCACTCCTGGCAGACACATGGAGCATGGCTCCACTCCTGGCAGACACATGGAGCATGGCTCCACTCCTGGCAGACACATGGAGCCTAGCTCCACTCCTGGCAGACACATGGAGCCTAGCTCCACTCCTGGCAGACACATGGAGCCTAGCTCCACTCCTGGCAGACACATGGAGCCTGGCTCCACTCCTGGCAGACACATGGAGCATGGCTGCACTCCTGGCAGAGACATGGAGCATGGCTCCACTCCTGGCAGACACATGGAGCATGGCTGCACTCTTGGCAGACACATGGAGCATGGCTGCATTCCTGGCAGACACATGGAGCATGGCTCCACTTCTGGCAGACACATGGAGCATGGCTCCACTCCTGGCAGACACATGGAGCATGGCTGCACTCCTGGCAGACACATGGAGCCTGGCTGCACTCCTGGCAGACACATGGAGCATGGCTCCACTCTTGGCAGACACATGGAGCATGGCTCCACTCTTGGCAGACACATGGAGCATGGCTGCACTCCTGGCAGACACATGGAGCATGGCTCCACTCTTGGCAGACACATGGAGCATGGCTGCACTCCTGGCAGACACGTGGAGCATGGCTCCACTCTTGGCAGACACATGGAGCATGGCTGCACTCCTGGCAGACACATGGAGCATGGCTCCACTCCTGGCAGACACATGGAGCATGGCTGCACTCCTGGCAGACACATGGAGCCTGGCTCCACTCGTGGCAGACACATGGAGCCTGGCTGCACTCCTGGCAGACACGTGGAGCATGACTCCACTCTTGGCAGACACATGGAGCATGGCTGCACTCTTGGCAGACACATGGAGCATGGCTGCACTCCTGGCAGACACATGGAGCCTGGCTCCACTCGTGGCAGACACATGGAGCCTGGCTGCACTCCTGGCAGACACATGGAGCATGACTCCACTCTTGGCAGACACATGGAGCATGGCTGCACTCTTGGCAGACACATGGAGCATGGCTGCACTCCTGGCAGACACATGGAGCCTGGCTCCACTCGTGGCAGACACATGGAGCCTGGCTGCACTCCTGGCAGACACATGGAGCATGACTCCACTCTTGGCAGACACATGGAGCATGGCTGCAATCTTGGCAGACACATGGAGCATGGCTGCACTCCTGGCAGACACATGGAGCCTGGCTCCACTCGTGGCAGACACATGGAGCCTGGCTGCACTCCTGGCAGACACATGGAGCATGACTCCACTCTTGGCAGACACATGGAGCATGGCTGCACTCCTGGCAGACACATGGAGCATGACTCCACTCCTGGCAGACACATGGAGCCTGGCTCCACTCCTGGCAGACACATGGAGCATGGCTGCACTCCTGGCAGACACATGGAGCATGGCTCCACTCTTGGCAGACAGCATTGTACCCTAATAGTGCTTCGCTTGGAAACTTTGTTACAGAGTATATAGATTTTCTTCAGGGGTAGGAATACCACTGCTAAAAAACTCCTGTTCAAGAGACTGAAGATCCTCTCTGCTGCTTTGAACCTCGTATGTTGCTCGTCGAGGGCAGGGAAATCTGGCAGCAACTCTCAGTAATTTCACAAACGTGTGAGCAGACATATCTCTAATTAATTCTGCCTGTAGTGTCCATGTTGCTTCACTGGTAAACACACCGTCGTACACTGAGAACTATAAGTTACCACGTGGCTCTGGATATTATATCCTTATATGAGACATCAACATAGAGCAAGCAGTCCTATGTTGATCATGCACATCAACATAGAGCAAGTGGCTCTATGTTGATCATGCACCTCAACATAGAGCAAGTGGCTCTATGTTGATCATGCACAACAACATAGAGCAAGCGGCACTATGTTGATCATGCACAACAACATAGAGCAAGCGGCTCTATGTTGGTCATGCACAACAACATACATGCACACAAATAACCAACACATGAAGGACTGAAATATATAACGACGTATTGGTCAAACTTGGAGAATTAACTACTAAATAAGTGTGAGGGATGAGGAGCCAGAATATACCAGAGGACAGAACCAGGAGAACCAGAACACCAGGACACCACCAGGAGAACCAGGACACAACCAAGAGAACTAGGACACCAGGGCACAACCAGAAGAACCAGGACAACACCAAGAGAACCAGAACACCAGGACACCACCAGGAGAACCAGGACACCAGGACACCACCAGGAGAACCATGACACCACCAAGAGAACCAGAACACCAGGACACCACCAGGAGAACCAGGACACCAGGACACCACCAGGAGAACCAGGGCACCACAAACAGAACCAGAACACCAGGACACCATCAGGAGAACCAGGACACAACCAAGAGAACAAGGACACCAGGGCACAACCAGAAGAACCAGGACACCACCAAGAGAACCAGAACACCAGGACACCACCAGGAAAACCAGGACACCAGGACACCACCAGGAGAACCATGACACAACCAAGAGAACCAGAACACCAGGACACCACCAGGAGATCCAGGACACCAGGACACCACCAGGAGAACCAGGGCACCACAAACAGAACCAGAACACCAGGACACCATCAGGAGAACCAGGACACCAGGACACCACCAGGAGAAAAAGGACACCACAAAGAGAACCAGAACACCAGGACACAACCAGGAGAACCAGAACACCAGGACACCACCAGGAGAACCAGGACACCACCAAGAGAACTAGGACACCAGGGCACAACCAGGAGAACCAGGACACCACAAATAGAACCAGAACACCAGGACACCACCAGGAGAACCAGGACACCACTAAGAGAACCAGAACACCAGGACACAACCAGGAGAACCAGAACACCAGGACACCACCAGGAGAACCAGAACACCAGGACAACACCAGAAGAGCCAGAACACCAGGACACAACCAGGAGAAACAGAACACATGAACATCACCAAGAGAACCAGAACAACAGGACAGGACTAGGAGAACAAGAACACGAGGACAGGACCAGGAGAACCAGAACACGAGGACATTGCCAGGAGAACCAGAACACTAGGACAGGACCAGGAGAAACTGAACACAAGAAGATCAGAAGAACCAGAACACGAGAGCAAGACCAGGAGAATGAGAACACGAGGACAGGAACAGGAGAACCAGAACACGAGAACAGGACCAGGAGAACCAGAACACGAGGGCAGGATTAGGAGAAGCAGAACACCATGGGAGAGCCAGGAGAAACAGAACACGTGGACAGAACACGAGGACATGACAGAACTGCTGCAGCAGCAGCAGCAGCAGCAGCAGCAGCAGCAGCAAAAGCAGCAGCCAACACTCGAGGTTATCCTTATTGACTAACACTCAGGGTTATCCTGAGTGACTAACACTCAGGGTTATCCTAAGAGACTAACACTCGCGGTTATCCTGAGTGGCTAACACTCAGGGTTATCCTGAGTGACTAACACTCAGGGTTATCCTGAGTGACTAACACTCAGGGTTATCCTGAGTGACTAACACTCAGGGTTATCCTGAGTGACAAACACTCAGGGTTATCCTGAGTGACTAACACTCAGGGTTATCCTGAGTGACTAACACTCAGGGTTATCCTGAGTGACTAACACTCAGGGTTATCCTGAGTGACTAACACTAGGGGTTATCCTGAGTGACTAACACTCAGGGTTATCCTGAGTGACTAACACTCGAGGTCATACTGAGTGACTAACAGTCAGAGTTATCCTGAGTGGCCAACACTCGGTGTTATCCAGAGTGACTAACACTCAGAGTTATCCTGAGTCACTAACGTTCAGGGTTATTCTGAGTGGCTAATACCCGAGGTTATCATGAGTGAAAAACACTCAGGCTTATCCTGAGTGGCTAACACTCAGGGTTATCCTGAGTGACTAAAACTCAGGGTTATCTTGAGTGATTAACACTCAGTGTTATCCTGAGTGATTAACACTCAGGGTTATCCTGAGTGACTAAAACTCAGTGTTATCCTGAGTGATTAACACTCAGGGTTATCCTGAGTGACTAAAACTCAGGGTTATCTTGAGTGACTAATACTCGTGGTTATCCTGAGTGGCTAACACTTGTGGTTATCCTCAATGACTAACGCTCATGGTAATCTTGAGCGACTAATACTCAGGGTTATCTTGGCTGGCTAACACTCAGGGTTATCCTTCAACCAGAATAGTGGCTTCTATAACATAGCTGAACCACTTGCCAAGAAACTTCTTCATCGCTATCCCACATAAGAACACTGTAGAAGGTCTGCTCACAAACTTATCCAATCTCCTTTCCAAGCTACCCAAGTTTTTAGACTATAACCCCACTCGGTACATCATCAGATGCAGCATTCTTCACCTGACCTCAGCATTCTGAACCGGACCATAAATACTAGCGTTCCTTTCACCCCAGGTAGTTCTGTTTGTGACTTGAAAAAGCCCACTGTGTGGACGAAACGTAGTCAATAAAGGATCACATTATACTGCATTTGTGTTTATATTTCCATTGTGTCGGTATTTTATACCATTTATTTCCAAGTGCTAGGGTTATGGACACTCCCGAGCTTCAGAACCTTGCATTTATCTACATTGAACTGCATCTGCCACTTTTCTGACCAAGAGTAGAGTTTGTCTAAATCCTCCTGAAGTTCCCTAACATCTACGTTTGAATCAATTATCCTACCTATCTTCGTGTCATCGGCGAATTTGCTCATATCACTAGTAATTCCTTCATCAAGATCATTGATATATATTATAAACAACAACGGGCCCAAGACTGATCCCTGTGGAACGCCACTTGTTACTGATCCCCACTCGGATTTAACCCCATTTATGGACACTCTCTGCTTCCTGTCTGTGAGCCATGATTCGATCCACGAGAGCACCCTTCCCCAAATGCCATGAGCTGCTACTTTCTTCAACAGTCTTTGGTGCGGAACTCTATCAAATGCCTTACTAAAATCTAAGTATATAATATCAAATTCTTTATCGTGGTCAACAGCCTCAAAAGCTTTACTGAAGAAAGTTAATAAATTAGTTAGACAAGACCGGCCTCTTGTGAATCCATGCTGAGTATCATTAATCAAGCTATGCTTATCGAGATGGCTTCTTATAATCTGAGCTATAATTGACTAGTAATTTGCCTACAATTGAGGTCAGGCTTATTGGGCGGTAATTTGACGGTAACGACTTGTCCCCTGTTTTAAAAATAGGAATTACATTAGCCATCTTCCACATATCAGACACTACACCTGTTTGAAGAGATAAATTAAAAATATTAGTTAATGGTTCACAGACTTCCATTTTGCATTCCTTTAGAACCCTTGAAAAAACCTCATCAGGACCCGGTGACTTATTTTGCTTCAGTCGGTCTATCTGCTTCACAACCATTTCGCTAGTGACTGTGATGTTACATAATTTATCTTCTTCTGATCCACTATAAAAATTAATTACCGGAATATTTTTAGTGTCTTCCTGTGTAAAAACCGAGAGAAAATAATTATTTAAAATCGAGCACATTTCATTCTCTTTGTCAGTAAGATGCCCATAGTTATTTTTAAGGGGACCTATCTTATCTCTGACTTTTGTTCTATAGACCTGGAAAAAACTTTTTGGGTTAGTTTTAGAATCCCTAGCAACTTTAATTTCATAGTCCCTTTTAGCTTTTCTTATCCCCTTTTTAATGTCTCTCTTAATGTCAATATACTGATTCATAAGATGACCCTCGCCTCTTTTGATACGCCTATAAATTCCTTTCTTATGCCCTAGTAGATATTTCAGCCTATTATTCATCCATTTTGGGTCATTTCTATTTGATCTAATTTCCTTATAAGGGATAAACGTTCTTTGAGCAGCATGTATTGTGTTCAGAAAACTGTCATATTGATAGCTCTCTTCGTTACCCCAGTCAACAGATGATAAGTGTTCTCTAAGCCCATCGTAATCTGCTAAGCGAAAATCTGGGACTGTTACTGAGTTATCCCTACTATCATACTTCCATTCAATTCTAAATGTAATTGATTTGTGGTCGCTAGCACCCAGTTCCTCTGAAACTTCTAAATTATTAACAAGGGATTCATTGTTTGCCAGAACTAAGTCAAGCAGGTTATTACCCCTTGTAGGTTCTGTCACAAACTGCTTCAGAAAACAATCCTGAACTACTTCTAAGAAATCGTATGATTCTAAATTCCCAGTCAAGAAATTCCAATCAATATGAGTAAAGTTAAAGTCTCCTAGAATTACTACATTATCGTGCCTTGTGGCCCTAACAATTTCCTCCCATAGTAGTCTCCCCTGGTCCCTATCTAAATTTGGGGGACGGTATATCACACCTAAAATTAATTTTTCATGTCCCTCTGAAAATTCTATCCAAACAGACTCTGTATGCGTTACTTCAGACTTAATACCCGTCTTTATGCAACAGTTCAAGCGATCTCGGACATACAATGCCACCCCACCCCCCTTCCCGATATTTCTATCTACTTGGAACAATTTAAAACCCTGAATGTGACATTCTGCAGGCATGTCCCGACTTTTTGAATTAAACCACGTCTCAGTAATGGCAAATACATCTATGTTACCTGCACTAGCAACTAGTCTCAACTCGTCCATCTTATTCCTAGCACTGCGACTATTTGTGTAATAAATATTTAATGACCCTCCTCTCTCTTTACCCTTCCTGCTCCTTTCCGTTATTCCACTAAACCTATTACTGTCGTTGACAATTTGTGCCACTGGCTTTCCAATATCCACCTCATTTTGCCTATTACTAGTTCTCCTAGTACTCATGTTACTACCCTGCGAATTCACAGTTTTCCCGCCAAAACCCATACCACTAACTATTCCTAGTTTAAAGACCTAACAGCTCCCTCCACTGCGTTGGCCAGTGCTCCCCCCCACACCTACATAAGTGAACCCCATCCCTGGCATACATGTCATTTCTGCCATAGAAGAGGTCCCAGTTGTCAATGAATGTTACCGCATTATCCTTACAGTATTTGTCCAGCCAGCAATTGACACCAATTGCTCTGGACAACCATTCATTTCCAACTCCTCTCCTTGGCAAAATGCCACATATGACAGGTTTCCCACCCTTCCTCCTAATTATCTCTATTGCTGACCTATACCTGCTAATCAGGTCCTCACTCCTACGTCTGCCAACATCGTTGCCTCCAGCACTGAGACAGATAATAGGATTGCTCCCATTACCTCTCATGATGTCATCCAGATGGCTAACAATATCCTTCATCCCAGCCCCAGGAAAACACACTCTCTGTCTCCTACTCCTATCCTTCAAACAGAATGCCCTATCCATGTACCTAATCTGGCTATCCCCAACAACAACAATGTTTTTACCTTCCTTGGCGTCGTCCATCGTGATGCTCCGAGTAGTCGACTCACATTCGCCAGGTAGCATTACACCACTTGTAGAATTCGTCAAGACGTTCTCGATGGTCTTCGTTGGGGTTTCTAGGGATGTCTTACTCACGTCTGCCAATGCTTCTTTGGTGCTCGTTGTGGCATTCCCAGTAGAACACTCACATTCGTCAGGTAGCACCGAGAAAGGGTTGGAAGTTTCCACGGTAGTCTTCTGGTTTCTCGTTGTTTCTGCCTCTCCAACCGTTTTCTTGATCTTCAGCTTGGTTCCATGTTGCCCGGCCACTGACCAAGCTCCCCTCTTAACCTGGGGACTCACAACAGAAGGATTACTACGAATCCTCTTGTTCTCCTCCGTTAATCGCCGTATCTCCATCTTAGCAACTCTGAGCTCTTCTCTCAGCTGCTGGTAAAGTTGCTCAAGAGAGGGCATCCTGGTACAGATTCACAGAGAGCACACAAACAGGTCTTCACAGAGCTAAGTGTTCTGAAATACGTGTTTGGAAGTCCCTTGATGTTTCGCCAACGTATAACTTGTTGAACATTAAAATGGTATAAAATACCGACAGGTTGTTAGGTAAGACACATATGTAACAGTTAGGTATCTTTATTATGAAACGTGTCGCCTACACAGTAGGCTTCTTCAGTCAAGTACAGAAAAGTTGATAGAAGCAGAAGATACTTGAAGACGATGTAATCAGTCCATCACCCTTAAAGTTTTGAGGTGGTCAGTCCCTCAGTCTGGAGAAGAGCATTGTTCCATAGTATGAAACAATATGGAGAAGAAGTGACAGGATGGAGCTTTTTATAGCGCCAAGAGGTGAGACGTAGGCCACTAGGAGAGGTAAGAACTCAGATGTTGAGAAGTCAGGTCCCTCTCAAATCCAGCCCCTCTCACTAGTGGAAGTTGTCGAAGTTGATTGCAGGTCTGTACCAAGATACCCTTGTGTTGCAGTGTCTGACAGATTGAACATTAAAATGGTATGTGTCTTACCTAACAACCTGTCGGTATTTTATACCATTTTAATGTTCATCCCCTTTATTAATACCTATCTTCCACTTTATACACTTCGATCAGGTCTCCCCTCATTCTTCGTCTAACAAGTGAAAGTAACTTAAGAGTCTTCAATCTTTCTCCATAAGGAAGATTTCTAATGCTATGTATTAATTTAGTCATCCTATGCTGAATGTTTTCTAACGAATTTATGTCCATTCTGTAATATGGAGACCAGAACTGAGCTGCATAATCTAGGTGAGGCCTTACTAATGATGTATAAAGCTGCAGTATGACCTCTGGACTTCTGTTGCTTACACTTCTTGATATAAATCCTAGTAATCTATTTGCCTTATTATGTACGCTTAGGCATTGCTGTCTTGGTTTAAGGTTGCTGCTTACCACAACCCTCAAATCCTTTTCGCAATCTGTATGGCTAAGTTCTACATTATTTAACTTATAATTGCCAGGGTTATGGACACTCCCGAGCTTCAGAACCTTGCATTTATCTACATTGAACTGCATCTGCCACTTTTCTGACCAAGAGTAGAGTTTGTCTAAATCCTCCTGAAGTTCCCTAACTTCTACGTTTGAATCAATTATCCTACCTATCTTTGTGTCATCGGCGAATTTGCTCATATCACTAGTAATTCCTTCATCAAGATCATTGATATATGAGTGAACAATAAAATGGTATAAAATACCGACAGGTTGTTTAGGTAAGACACATATGCAACAGTTAGGTATCTTTATTTCGAAACGTTTCGCCTACACAGTAGGCTTCTTCAGTCGAGTACAGCAAAGTTGATAGAAGCAGAAGAGACTTGAAGACGATGTAATCAGTCCATCACCCTTAAAGTTTTGAGGTGGTCAGTACCTCAGTCTGGAGAAGAGTATTGTTCCATTGTCTGGAATAATCTGGATATATATTATAAACAACAACGGGCCCAAGACTGATCCCTGTGGAACGCCACTTGTTGCTGATCCCCACTCGGATTTAACCCCATTTATGGACACTCTCTGCTTCCTGTCTGTGAGCCATGATTCGATCCACGAGAGCACCCTTCCCCCAATGCCATGAGCTGCCACTTTCTTCAACAGTCTTTGGTGTGGAACTCTATCAAATGCCTTACTAAAATCTAAGTAAATAATATCAAATTCTTTATCGTGGTCAACAGCCTCAAAAGCTTTACTGAAGAAAGTTAATAAATTAGTTAGACAAGACCGGCCTCTTGTGAATCCATGCTGAGTATCATTAATCAAGCTTTGCTTATCGAGATGGCTTCTTATAATCTCAGCTATAATTGACTCTAGTAATTTGCCTACAATTGAGGTCAGGCTTATTGGGCGGTAATTTGACGGTAACGACTTGTCCCCTGTTTTAAAAATAGGAATTACATTAGCCATCTTCCACATATCAGACACTACACCTGTTTGAAGAGATAAATTAAAAATATTAGTTAATGGTTCACAGACTTCCATTTTTCATTCCTAAAGAGCCCTTGAAAAAACCTCATCAGGTCCCGGTGACTTATTTTACTTCAGTCGGTCTATCTGCTTCACAACCATTTCACTAGTGACTGTGATATTACATAATTTATCTTCTGGCCCACTATAAAAATTAATTACCGAAATATTATTAGTGTCTTCCTGTGCAAAAACCGAGAGAAAATAATTATTTAAAATCGAGCACATTTCATTCTCTTTGTCAGTAAGATGCCCATAGTTATTTTTAAGGGGACCTATCCTATCTCTGACTTTTGTTCTATAGACCTGGAAAAAACTTTTTGGGTTAGTTTTAGAATCCCTAGCAACTTTAATTTCATAGTCCCTTTTAGCTTTTCTTATCCCCTTTTTAATGTCCCTCTTAATGTCAATATACTGATTCATAAGATGACCCTCGCCTCTTTTGATACGCCTATAAATTCCTTTCTTATGCCCTAGTAGATATTTCAACCTATTATTCATCCATTTTGGGTCATTTATGTTTGATCTAATTTCTTTATAAGGGATAAACGTTCTTTGAGCAGCATGTATAGTGTTCAGAAAACTGTCATATTGATAGCTCTTTTCGTTACCCCAGTCAACAGATGATAAGTGTTCTCTAAGCCCATCGTAATCTGCAAAGCGAAAATCCGGGACTGTTACTGAGTTATCCCTACTATCATACTTCAATTCAACGCTAAATGTAATTGATTTGTGGTCGCTAGCACCCAGTTCCTCTGAAATTTCTAAATTATTAACAAGGGATTCATTGTTTGCCATAACTAAGTCAAGCAGTTTATTTCCCCTTGTAGGTTCTGTCACAAACTGCTTCAAAAAACAATCCTGAACTACTTCTAAGAAGTCGTATGATTCTAAATTCCCAGTCAAGAAATTCCAATCAATATGACTAAAGTTATTAGAATTACTACATTATCGTGCCTTGTGGCCCTAACAATTTCCTCCCATAGTAGTCTTCCCTGGTCCCTATCTAAATTTGGGGGACGGTATATCACACCTAAAATTAATTTTTCATGCCCCTCTGAAAATTCTATCCAAACAGACTCTGTATGTGTTACTTCAGACTTAATACCCGTTTTTATGCAACAGTTCAAGCGATCTCGGACATACAATGCCACCCCACCCCCCCTCCCGACACTTCTATCTACTTGGAACAATTTAAAACCCTGATTCGTCTCTCGACCTCCGTGGAGAGAGGACGCACGCCTAGTAGCTACACCTGCCCTCTGGTGGTGACCTTTAGCAACTAGAAGACAAAATGGCGTACCGAGTGGGACAGCGAATTAACACTGTTTGTATACAGCTGATACGTGGCACATTGACTGGAACAACGATGCATACATTGCTGCCTGCTATCATCAGGGACGCCTATGGTGTCCCCAACGAGGAAGTTTATGGTGTTGCCTTAAATGGGATGACCAGAGTATTCCTGAAACTGAATCATACCGGCGTCTACGACAGACTTGTTGAAGAGTACCAGGAGAGGAAGGTGACAGTGAACTCGGCAGTGGAGGTTGTTCTGCACGACGTATCCAGGTACTATACGTGGGTGAAGGTGAGAAATGTCCCTTTCGAGGCGACGGTGTATAGTATACAGGAGGTATTCCATAACTACGGAAAAGTCCATTCGGCAACGATGGGAGTATGGACAGAGGGGCCATATAAGGGAAGACCTGAGGGCTCTTATACCCTCAAAATGACGTTGGCTAGGCCTATACCGTCCTATGTCATGCTGGTGGAGTCCAGGACGCAAGTCTTTGTACACTATGCCGGCCAGAGAAAGACCTGTCGACTATGTAGCTCATATGAACATATGGCAGCACAGTGTCCTAGAAGGCAGCCTACCAGGGCTCCTGGTACGTTGGCAGTGGAGCAGAGACCATGTGAGTTGATGCCTGAGTTGGTAGAGGAGGAAGCAGTGACGAGTGGTAGATGGAGTGAAGAAGTAGAACGGGAAGTATCGACGGTCGGTACCTGTGTTACCCTCCTGGAGGTGACAGGGGAGGGGCCCCCATCGCCTGAGGGACGGGTGGACGTGGAAGAGTCTACCCAGGAGAAGTTGCTGGAAGCGGTTCTGCAGGAGTTTTTCGACGAGAAGGTGGCCGGGGAGGATGGTCCTGAGAAGTCAAGTGAGATACAGCTGATGGTTGAGCAGCAGGGACAGGTGAAGGGTCCGAGGAATGACAGAGAGGACATGGAAGTGGTGGTGGAAGTCCATCAGGAGGACGTGCAGGACGTAGATTTGTGTGTGAGTGAGAGCTCACGGAAAAGAACTGCGGGTGCTTTTGACCTCGATGAGGTTTTAACACCTGGGCAGAGACCCGGGAAGAAGTCATGGGTAGTTGTAGGGGAAAAGGCAAGCAGGGGAGGGGGTGTACCGGGGAAGATCAGTGGGGGGGGCAAGGAGGGGCTGGTGGACAGGTTAGAAAAAAGGATAAAAATGGTACAGGTACTGAGAAAGGTGAAGTGAGTAAGATACAGAGGCATAGGGGTAAGCCCCCTCTTCTGGCAAATTCAAGTGTGTCACAATAAATGTCAATGGGCTTAAATCAGAGGTAAAAAGGGTTTGGTTAGAGTGGTTTTTACGAAGGTTTGATGTGGATGTATGTTTTTTGCAGGAACATAACCATAGGTTAGGGAGTGAATTGAGTTTGAGGGGTTATAAAATGTTTGTCAGTAATGCTTTGCAATTAAAAGGAGGGGTAGCAGTAGCTGTAAAGGAGACCAGCCCATTGCGTGTCATGGGTTGGGAGGAGGGGGGAGGGGGGAGGGTTGTAAGGGTAGATGGGCACTGGGGGGTGGGGAGAGTATGTTTCATTGGTGTATATATGCCGGCATGCAACAATGTTAGAGTGAAAGTTGATTTTGTACGTGATGTTTTGATGTATTATTTGCGAGGTTTACCTTCTATAACTGTACTTGGAGGTGACTGGAACTGTGTGATTAGGTATGGTGATGTGTCGCCGAGGGGGGCAGGATGTGTTTTAGGTGCGCTAAGGGATGTGTTAAGGGATGTAGGAGTTGTAGATGTGGTGGGTAGGGGGGAGTATGGGGTGGAGCACACGTTCATTCGTGGGAATTATGGGGCGAGGTTAGATAGGATATATGTGATGCAGGGGATTGGTGTGGAGAGAGTGAGGGCTTTTGATGTCGGTTTTTCGGATCACAGGGCGGTGATAGCTGATCTGCGGGTGGATGGTATAGTACGCATATATGCTGGGTATTGGAAATTGAATGTGAGGCTTCTGCAGGAGGGGGATGAAGGCTCATCCTTTGAGGAATGGTGGAGACATTGCTGGGAGGGTAGGGATGGTGGGATGGATTTGCTTGACTGGTGGGAGATGCGGGCAAAGACAGCAATAGCAGAGTTTTTTAGGATACGTGGAAAGGAACAGGCAAGGTGGAGATATGGTTTGCAAAACTACCTGGAGGGACAGCTGAATGCTGTTTACGACGGGGGGGGAAGGGAAGATGTGCGAGGTGAGGTGGATGGCTTAAGGAGTAGGATTGAAGGATTGCATAATGAAAGGTTTAACGCGATTAGAGTTAGGGCAGGATTAGAGGAGGTGTTAAAGGGTGATCGACCATCAGGTTATGTCCTGAGAAAATTTAGGGAAAGGCAGATGGTGACTACCATAGCGCATCTAGTGGTCGCTGATGGGGGGGGAGGATATGTGGTGGGTCAAGGTCTTACTGATACAGATGATATTAGTGGTTATGCTGATTATTGGTTTAGGGAGAAATGGAGGAGGAACAAGGAAGTTGTCAGTGAGGAGGTATTTGGGGTTATGCAGAATACTATTGTATTGGGACAAGAGGAACGGGAAATGCTGGAGGGTAGTATTAGTGAGGAGGAGGTGGGGGAGGCGGTTTACGGGATGAGTCAGGGTAAGACGCCGGGCATTGATGGAATACCGAATGATTTTTATAGAGTTTATTGGGAATGCATTAGGTATGGGTTAGTGGAAGTCTTGAATCATATGTGGAGCAGTGGGAGGATGGGGAAGACCCAGAAAACAGGGATCGTTGTGTTGGTGCCGAAGAAGAAGGATGGGAAAGTATTGAATGATTATAGAGCAATATCCTTAATGTGTGCAGATTATAAAATTTATGCTAAAATTCTGGGCAATAGACTGAAGAAGGTTCTAGGATCAGTGGTACATGGGGGACAGTTTGGCATTCCGGGAAGAAGTATGAGGGACGGGCATAGTCACATAAGGGATTTTATTGAGGACTGCACCGGAGGGGGAATACTTGGATTAGATTGGGCTAATGCGTATGATTGTGTGAATAGGGATTTCTTAAAAGTTTGTTTGGAACAGTTGGGTTTGGGGGAGAAGGTGGTGAGATGGGTGCAAACCTTGTATGAGGGAGCAGTTATTAGGGTACAGGTTAATGGTAAGTTGGGGGACCCAGTACTGATGGAGAGAGGTTTGAGGCAGGGCTGTCCACTCTCTCAGTTATTGTTTGCCTGCGTACAGAATCCATTTTATGGGCTGGTGGATGAGGTGATGAATGAACATGGGATTAGGGGGGATGGGCGGGGGGGGATTGTGGGGTACGTAGATGATACTACTGTGCTGGTAAGGCATGAGGAAGATCTAAGGAAAGTTGGTGGAATCATTCAGATTTTTGGGGACACCACGGGTATGAGAGTTAATTTAATGAAGTCGAGACTATTAGAGGTGGGGGATTGGGTGGGAGGGGGCTTGGGGGAGGGTTTGGGATGGTCAGTAGTGGACAGAATTAAGGTTTGTGGAATATGGTACATGGCGGAAGTGCAGGAGAGTAGGAAGATAAATTCGGAATTAGTTACGAGCAGGGTTTTGGGTAGGCTAGGTGGCTTAAGGGCTAGGGACGTAACATTACAGCAGAGAGTTTTAGTGGTCAACTCTCTGGTTTACAGTAAGGTGTGGGGAGTGGCTGAGGTGTTCCCTTTAAGAGCAGAGGATATTGCAGAGATCCAGAGGAAGGTTCTAAGGTATGTGTGGGGGTTTGGGAGGGCATGGTTGAGCAAGGACGTGGTGATGACGGAGGGGAGACGTGGGGGTCTTGGCCTGATGTCATTGGGTCATAGAGTAATGGCTTTATATATTAAACAAAGATATATCCGGACTGGGGGGACCAGAGGAGTCCTACGGGCCTTAATGTTGGATGTAACTGGGGTGACGGGTGATGTGGGTAGAGCCTTAATGTATGTTATGACGGATTATTTACATGTATCTTGGGGGATGAGGGAGGTTAGGGGAGAGTTGAGGATAAAAGCGTTAGCAGCGAGATTTTATAGAACTATGTGTAGGAATAGGCAAGTCTATGGTGGGAGGTGGGTAGTTAGCTTTTCGGAGGGTTACCGGAATCTCACTGTGGGGGGCCTTCTCCTCATGAACCCAGGGGGCGGGCAAAGGGTTGGTCTCCTACCGGGGGATACATGAGGGTGGGTTGGTTTAGGCTTCTTTGTAGTGTGGATGGTGGGAGGGTTATGAATAGAGTGGAAGGGAGATGAATGAGGATTTGGAATCTATGGTATGTTCACTGCATACAGGATAACCTTAAAAACCATGATGACTAAACCTTGGGATCTCGGGTTTAGAGCAGAATGATGTTAAGATAAGCACACAAGTTAACTTGATCGTTGTATAACTTATGTTTGTGAAGTGCTGTGACCCAGCACAGTTGCTTTGTGGGAAAAATTTTCTGCTATGTATATGAAATCATGATCTTTGGCTTAGTCAATTTTATAATCACATATAATGACACCTTTTTCTATGTACCTAATCATGTTATGTAATGATATATGAATTATAATGAATAGTGAGGTATTAGGTTAGGAGTGGACAATTTTATTGTGCGATGCCCTTAATGGGGTTTCTGTGAGATTGTTAACTGGTTTTGTTCAATGGTGTTATTGGGGAAAAAGCAAGGATGGAACATGTACGAACTTGTATGTCAATATTTTTAATTATGACTACTGTATGTGCATGAGGAATTTTTATTCCCATGATAACGCTCAGTATAATAACATTGATAATAGGGAAAAGGGGGGGGGGGGGGGTAGTATGACTGTTTATATAAAAAAAAAAAAAAAAAAAAAAAAAATCAGCAATGATGTACTAGTGTTTCAAATAGGGAGATAAGGTTTTTATGTCCTGTAACTAGACAGTTTTGATACCTTATGTTAGGATTTTGTTAGTTGTATGGGTTGTACTTGCGTATATAATGTTATGTTTATGTGGGGAGTTTCATTGTGATATGTATAATTTAATTTTTGTATTAAATAATATTTATTGTGCACTTTGTGCAAGGGGTCTAATTGTACAGAGTTGTGGGGGATTTATGCGGACACAGATATAAAATTTTGAGTTTTTGCTAATTTTTTTGTTCGGTGCTGGAGCTCTCTCGCTCTTTATTATGTTAAGAGTTTCCTGCTATTTGCGGGAAGTATTATGTGTGTATGTCTTTGCAATTTTATTGTAGGGTTAGCCTTTGTTTAATTATTGTAATGTATAATTTTATCCTTCGTATGCTGCATCATATCACCTGTGTACTTTGTGCAAGGAGGTCTTACTGTACTGTATAACAGGCAGGATTAGTAGGTTTAGAATTTGTTGATGTTTTTTCTGAGCAGGTGTTATCCTGTTCGTTTCATTGTTCGGTGATGGTATATTCTTTAATACAATATGAATGTAACACTTGTGGTATGATTTGCAAACGGTTAATTATTGTGTTCTTTTATTTATTTATATCTTGTACTGTGTCCTTTTAAATAAAAATATATAAAAAAAAAAAAAAAACCCTGAATGTGACATTCTGCAGGCATGTCCCGACTTTTTGAATTAAACCACGTCTCAGTAATGGCAAATACATCAATGTTACCTGCACTAGCAACTAGTCTCAACTCGTCCATCTTATTCCTAGCACTGCGACTATTTGTGTAATAAATATTTAAAGACCCTCCTCTCTCTTTACCCTTCCTGCTCCTTTCTGTTATTCCACTAAACCTATTACTGTCCTTGTCAATTAGTGCCACTGGCTTTCCAATATCCACCTCATTTTGAATATTACTAGTTCTCCTAGTGCTCATATTACTACACTGCGACTTCACAGTTTTCCCGCCAAAACCCATACCACTAACTATTCCTAGTTTAAAGACCTAACAGCTCTCTCCACTGCGTTGGCCAGTGTTCTAACCCCACACCTAGATAAGTGAACCCCGTCCCTGGCATACATGTAATTTCTGCCATAGAAGAGGTCCCAGTTGTTAATGAATGTTACCGCATTTTCCTTGGAGTATTTGTCCACATGTGCAACATCTGGGTATCTTTATTGTAGACGTTTCATAATCCAGTGGCTCCTTTCTTCTGCTTCAGAATCTCCAAGACTACGGTGCTCTTCGCACCTACTCCTAGGTTGAGGGACTGATTACCTCATCTTCTGTTTATAGTCCTACTGTCTTCAAGTTATGTCCTGGAATTTGTATTGATAAAGCCACTGGATGGCGAAACGTCTACAATAAAGATACCCAGATGTTGCACATGTGTCTTAATTTCATCTTGTGGGTATTACTGTAGGACACTAAGAGGTGTATACTGCATAATATGTATACTATAAATGAAGCACATTATTGCAGTGTATACGTATACACCAGAAATATATCTCAGTTAAATAATATGGGTTTCATTAAAGCGCTGTGTTAAGTTGTAAAGTATACTCAATATACGGAGTTTCAAATTAACTTTAAACTTAAGTTATGTGTCTCTGTAATATTTTAACTACCACCCACACAATGGTTATGTGCTGAATAATAACTACCACCCACACCATGGTTATGTGCTGAATAATAACTACCACCCACACCATTGTTATGTGCTGTGTAATAACTACCACCCACACCATGGTTATATGCTGTATAATAACTACCACCCACACCATTGTTATGTGCTGTGTAATAACTACCACCAACACCATGGTTATGTGCTGAATAATAACTACCACCCACACAATGGTTATGTGCTGAATAATAACTACCACCCACACCATGGTTATGTGCTGAATAATAACTACCACCCACACAATGGTTATGTGCTGAATAATAACTACCACCCACACCATGGTTATGTGCTGAATAATAACTACCACCCACACCATGGTTATGTGCTGTGTAATAACTACCACCCACACCATGGTTATGTGCTGTATAATAACTACCACCCACACCATGGTTATGTGCTGTATAATAACTACCACCCACACCATTGTTATGTGCTGTGTAATAACTACCACCCACCCCATGGTTATGTGCTGTGTAATAACTACCACCCACCCCATTGCTATGTGCTGAATAATAACTACCACCCACACCATGGTTATGTGCTGTGTAATAACTACCACCGACACCATTGTTATGTGCTGTGTAATAACTACCACCCACACCATTTTTATGTGCTGTATAATAACTACCACCCACACCATGGTTATGTGCTGTGTAATAACTACCACCCACACCATGGTTATGTGCTGTATAATAAATACCACCCACACCATGGTTATGTGCTGTATAATAACTACCACCCACACCATTGTTATGTGCTGTGTAATAACTACCACCCACCCCATGGTTATGTGCTGTGTAATAACTACCACCCACCCCATTGTTATGAGCTGAATAATAACTACCACCCACACCATGGTTATGTGCTGTGTAATAACTACCACCCACCCCATGGTTATGTGCTGTGTAATAACTACCACCCACCCCATGGTTATATGCTGTATAATAACTACCACCCACACCATTGTTATGTGCTGTGTAATAACTACCACCGACTCCATTGTTATGTGCTGTGTAATAACTACCACCCACACCATTGTTATGTGCTGTGTAATAACTACCACCCACACCATGATAATGTGCTGAATAATAACTACCACCCACACCATGGTTATATGCTGTGTAATAACTACCACGCACACCATGGTTATGTGCTGCATAATAACTACCACCCACACCATGGTTATATGCTGTATATTAACTACCACCCACACCATGGTTATGTGCTGTACAATAACTACCACCCTCACCATGGTTATGTGGTGTATAATAACTACCACCCACACCATGGTTATATGCTGTATAATAACTACCACCCACATCATGGTTATGTGCTGTATAATAACTGCCACCCACACCATGGTTATATGCTGTATAATAACTGCCACCCACACCATGGTTACCATGATTATGCTGTATAATAACTACCACCCACACCATGGTTATGTGCTGTATAATAACTACCACCCACACCATGGTTATGTGTTATAGTAACTACCACCCATACCATGGCTATGTTGTGTATAATAACTACCACCCACACCATGGTTATGTTGTGTATAATTAAGTACCACCCACACCATGGTTATGTTGTGTATAATAACTACCACCCACACCATGGTTATGCAGTGTATAATAACTACCACCCACACCATGGTTATGTTGTGTATAATAACTACCACCCACATCATGGTTATGTGCTGTATAATAACTACCCCCCTCACCATGGTTATGTGGTGTATAATAACTACACCCCACACCATGGTTATGTTGTGTATAATAACTACCACCCACACCATGGTTATGTGCTGTATAATAACTACCACCCACACCATGGTTATGTGTTGTATAATAACTACTACCCACACCATGGTTATGTTGTGTATAATAACTACCACTCACACCATGGTTATGTGTTGTATAATAACTACCACCCACACCATGGTTATGTGCTGTATAATAACTACCACCCACACCATGGTTATGTTTTGTATAATAACTACCACCCACACCATGGTTATGTGCTGTATAATAACTACCACTCACACCATGGTTATGTTGTGTATAATAACTACCACCCACACCATGGTTATGTGGTGTATAATAACTACCACCCACACCATGGTTATATGCTGTATAATAACTACCACCCACACCATGGTTATGTGCTGTATAATAACTACCACCCACACCATGGTTATGTTGTGTATAATAACTACCACCCACACCATGGTTATGTGCTGTATAATAACTACCACCCACACCATGGTTATGTTGTGTATAATAACTACCACCCACACCATGGTTATGTGGTGTATAATAACTACCACCCACACCATGGTTATGTGGTGTATAATAACTACCACCCACACCATGGTTATGTGGTGTATAATAACTACCACCCACACCATGGTTATGTGCTGTATAATAACTACCACCCACACCATGGTTATGTTGTGTATAATAACTACCACCCACACCATGGTTATGTGGTGTATAATAACTACCACCCACACCATGGTTATGTGGTGTATAATAACTACCACCCACACCATGGTTATGTGGTGTATAATAACTACCACCCACACCATGGTTATGTGCTGTATAATAACTACCACCCACACCATGGTTATGTGGTGTATAATAACTACCACCCACACCATGGTTATATGCTGTATAATAACTACCACCCACACCATGGTTATGTGCTGTATAATAACTACCACCCACACCATGGTTATGTGCTGTATAATAACTACCACCCACACCATGGTTATGTGGTGTATAATAACTACCACCCACACCATGGTTATGTTGTGTATAATAACTATCACCCAAACCATGGTTATGTGCTGTATAATAACTACCACCCACACCATGGTTATGTTGTGTATAATAACTACCACCCACACCATGGTTATGAGGTGTATAATAACTACCTCCCACACCATGGTTATGTGTTGTATAATAACTACCACCCACACCATGGTTATGTGCTGTATAATAACTACCACCCACATCATGGTTATGTTCTGTATAATAACTACCACCCACACCATGGTTATGTGGTGTATAATAACTACCACCCACACCATGGTTATATGCTGTATAATAACTACCACCCACACCATGGTTATGTGCTGTATAATAGCTACCACCCACACCATGGTTATGTTGTGTATAATAACTACCACCACACCATGGTTATTTGCTGTATAATAACTCCCACCCACACCATGGTTATATGCTGTATAATAAGTACCACCCACACAATGGTTACTTGGTGTATAATAACTACCATCCACACCATGGTTATGTGCTGTATAATAACTACCACCCACACCAAGGTTATGTGCTGTATAATAACTACCACCCACACCATGGTTATGTGGTGTATAATAACTACCACCCACACGATGGTTATGTGGTCTATAACTACCACCCACACCATGGTTATGTGGTGTGTAATAACTACCACCCACATCATGGTTATGTGCTGTATAATAACTACCCCACACCATGGTTATGTGGTGTATAATAACTACCACCTACACCATGGTTATGTGGTGTATAATAACTACCACCCACACCATGGTTATGTGCTGTATAATAACTACCACCCACACCATGGTTATGTGGTGTATAATAACTACCACCCTTTTCAAGTTATACCCTGGAATTTGTATTGATAAAGCCACTGGATGGCGAAACGTCTACAATAAAGATACCCAGATGTTGCACATGTGTCTTACTCTCATCTTGTCGGTATTATATACCATTCGTACACAACTTGTCAGACACTGCAACATCATGGAATCTTGATTCTGAGGACATGTACATAACCTTCACGACTACGACAACTACTACTACAACTAACCCATCTCTTTGGGAAGGACCTACTTCCACTGGGGAATCCCGCCTACCAGTGACTATGCCCTCGTCTGCTACACCTGACGTTACTATATAAGTGCCAGGCTCCTTTCTTCTGCTTCAGAATCTCCAAGACTATGGTGCTCTTCGCACCTACTCCTAGGTTGAGGGACTGATTACCTCATCTTCTGTATATAGTCCTACTGTCTTCAAGTTATGTCCTTGAATTTGTATTGATAAAGCAACTGGTTGGCGAAACGTGCACAATAAAGATACCCAGATGTTGCACATGTGTCTTAATTTCACCCACACCATTTTTATGAGGTGTATAACAACTACCATCCACACCATGGTTATGTGGTGTATAATAACTACCATCCACACCTTGGTTATGTGGTGTATAATAACTACCACCCACACCATGGTTATGTTGTGTATAACAACTACCACCCACACCATGGTTATATTGTGTATAATAACTACCACCCACACCTTGGTTATGTGGTTTATATTAACTGCCACCCACACCATGATTATGTGGTGTATAATAACTACCACCCACACCATGGTTATGTGCTGCATAATAACTACCACCCACACCATGGTTATGTGGTGTATAATAACTACCACCCACACCATGGTTATGTGCTGCATAATAACTACCACCCACACCATGATTATGTTGTGTATAATAACTACCACCCACACCATGGTTTTGTGGTGTATAACAACTAGCACCCACACCATGGTTATGTGGTGTATATTAACTACCACCCACACCATGACTATGTGGTGTATAATAACTACCACCCACACCATGGTTATGTGCTGCATAATAACTACCACCCACACCATGGTTATGTGGTGTATAATAACTACCACCCACACCATGGTTGCTGTGTATAATAACTACCACCCACACCATGGTTATGTTGTGTATTATAACTACCACTCACACCATGGTTATGTGTTGTATAATAACTACCACCCACACCATGGTTATGTTCTGTATAATAACTACCACCCACACCATAGTTATGTTGTGTATAATAACTACCACCCACACCATGGTTATGTGCTCTATAATAACTACCACCAACACCATGGTTATCTTGTGTATAATAACTACCACCCACACCATGGTTATGTTGTGTAAAATAACTACCACCCACACCATGGTTATGTGGTGTATAATAACTACCAACAACACCATGGTTATGTGGTTTATAATAACTACCACCAACACCATGGTTATGTTGTGTATAATAACTACCACCCACACCATGGTTATATGGTGTATAACAACTACCACCCACACCATGGTTATGTTGTGTATAATAACTACCACCTACACCATGGTTATGTTGAATATGATAACTACCACCCACACCATGGTTATATGGTGTATAACAACTACCACCCACACCATGGTTATGTTGTGTATAATAACTACCACCCACACCATACTTATGTTGTGTATAATAACTACATCCACACCATGGTTATGTGGTGTATAACAACTACCACCCACACCATGATTATGTTGTGTATAATAACTACCACCCACACCATTGTTATGTGGTGTATATTAACTACCACCCACACCATGGATATGTGGTGTATAATAACTACCACCCACACCATGGTTATGTTGTGTATAATAACTACCACCCACACCAAGGTTATGTGGTGTATAATGACTACCACTCACACCATGGTTATATGCTGTATAATAACTACCACCCACACCATGGTTATGTGGTGTATATTAACTACCACCGACACCATGGATATGTGGTGTATAATAACTACCACCCACACCATGGTTATGTTGTGTATAATAACTACCACCCACACCAAGGTTATGTGGTGTATAATAACTACCACTCACACCATGGTTATATGCTGTATAATAACTACCACCCACACCATGGTTATGTGGTGTATAATAACTACCACCCACACCATGGTTATGTGCTGTATAATAACTACCACCCACACAATGGTTACGTTGTGTATAATAACTACAACCCACACCATGGTTATGTTGTGTATAATAACTACCACCCACACCATGGTTATGTTGAGAGTAATAACTACCACCCACACCATGGTTATGTGGTGTATAACTACCACCCACACCATAATTATGTGGTGTATAATAACTACCACCCACACCATGGTTATGTTGTGTATAATAACTACCACCCACACCATGGTTATGTGCTGTATAATAACTACCACTCACACCATGGTTATATGCTGTATAATAACCACCACCCACACCATGGTTATGTGGTGTATAATAACTACCACCCACACCATGGTTATGTGGTGTATAATAACTACCCACACCATGGTTATGTTCTGTATAATAACTACCACCCACACCATGGTTATGTTGTGAATAATAACTACCACCCACACCATGGTTATGTGGTGTATAATAACTGCCTCCCACACCATGGTTATGTTGTGTATAATAACTACCACCCACACCATGGTTATGTGCTGTGTAATAACTACCACCCACACCATGGTTATGTTCTGTATAATAACTGCCACCCACACCATGGTTATATGGTGTATAATAACTACCACCCACACCATGGTTATGTTGTGTGTAATAACTACCACCCACACCATGGTTATGTGCTGTGTAATAACTACCGCCCACACCATGGTTATGTTCTTTATAATAACTACCACCCACACCATGGTTATATGCTGTATAATAACTACCACCCACACCATGGTTATATGCTGTATAATAACTACCACCCACACCATGGTTATGTGCTGTATAATAGCTACCACCCACACCATGGTTATGTTGTGTATAATAACTACCACCTACACCATGGTTATATGCTGTATAATAACTACCACCCACACCATGGTTATATACTGTATAATAAGTACCACCCACACAATGGTTACGTGGTGTATAATAACTACCAACCACACCATGTTTATGTGCTGTATAATAACTACCCCACACCATGGTTATGTGGTGTATAATAACTACCACCCACACCATGGTTATATACTGTATAATAACTACCACCCACACCATGGTTATATACTGTATAATAACTACCACCCACACAATGGTTACGTGGTGTATAATAACTACCACCCACATCATGGTTATGTGCTGTATAATAACTACCCCACACCATGGTTATGTGGTGTATAATAACTACCACCTACACCATGGTTATGTGGTGTATAATAACTACCACCCACACCATGGTTATGTGCTGTATAATAACTACCACCCACACCATGGTTATGTGGTGTATAATAACTACCACCCTTTTCAAGTTATACCCTGGAATTTGTATTGATAAAGCCACTGGATGGCGAAACGTCTACAATAAAGATACCCAGATGTTGCACATGTGTCTTACTCTCATCTTGTCGGTATTATATACCATTCGTACACAACTTGTCAGACACTGCAACATCATGGAATCTTGATTCTGAGGACATGTACATAACCTTCACGACTACGACAACTACTACTACAACTAACCCATCTCTTTGGGAAGGACCTACTTCCACTGGGGAATCCCGCCTACCAGTGACTATGCCCTCGTCTGCTACACCTGACGTTACTATATAAGTGCCAGGCTCCTTTCTTCTGCTTCAGAATCTCCAAGACTATGGTGCTCTTCGCACCTACTCCTAGGTTGAGGGACTGATTACCTCATCTTCTGTATATAGTCCTACTGTCTTCAAGTTATGTCCTTGAATTTGTATTGATAAAGCAACTGGTTGGCGAAACATGCACAATAAAGATACCCAGATGTTGCACATGTGTCTTAATTTCACCCACACCATTTTTATGAGGTGTATAACAACTACCATCCACACCATGGTTATGTGGTGTATAATAACTACCATCCACACCTTGGTTATGTGGTGTATAATAACTACCACCCACACCATGGTTATGTTGTGTATAACAACTACCACCCACACCATGGTTATATTGTGTATAATAACTACCACCCACACCTTGGTTATGTGGTTTATATTAACTGCCACCCACACCATGATTATGTGGTGTATAATAACTACCACCCACACCATGGTTATGTGCTGCATAATAACTACCACCCACACCATGGTTATGTGGTGTATAATAACTACCACCCACACCATGGTTATGTGCTGCATAATAACTACCACCCACACCATGATTATGTTGTGTATAATAACTACCACCCACACCATGGTTTTGTGGTGTATAACAACTAGCACCCACACCATGGTTATGTGGTGTATATTAACTACCACCCACACCATGACTATGTGGTGTATAATAACTACCACCCACACCATGGTTATGTGCTGCATAATAACTACCACCCACACCATGGTTATGTGGTGTATAATAACTACCACCCACACCATGGTTGCTGTGTATAATAACTACCACCCACACCATGGTTATGTTGTGTATTATAACTACCACTCACACCATGGTTATGTGTTGTATAATAACTACCACCCACACCATGGTTATGTTCTGTATAATAACTACCACCCACACCATAGTTATGTTGTGTATAATAACTACCACCCACACCATGGTTATGTGCTCTATAATAACTACCACCAACACCATGGTTATCTTGTGTATAATAACTACCACCCACACCATGGTTATGTTGTGTAAAATAACTACCACCCACACCATGGTTATGTGGTGTATAATAACTACCAACAACACCATGGTTATGTGGTTTATAATAACTACCACCAACACCATGGTTATGTTGTGTATAATAACTACCACCCACACCATGGTTATATGGTGTATAACAACTACCACCCACACCATGGTTATGTTGTGTATAATAACTACCACCTACACCATGGTTATGTTGAATATGATAACTACCACCCACACCATGGTTATATGGTGTATAACAACTACCACCCACACCATGGTTATGTTGTGTATAATAACTACCACCCACACCATACTTATGTTGTGTATAATAACTACCACCCACACCATGGTTATGTGGTGTATAACAACTACCACCCACACCATGATTATGTTGTGTATAATAACTACCACCCACACCATTGTTATGTGGTGTATATTAACTACCACCCACACCATGGATATGTGGTGTATAATAACTACCACCCACACCATGTGGGTATATGTGGTTATATGCTGTATAATAACTACCACCCACACCATGGTTATGTGGTGTATAATAACTACCACCATGGTTATGTGGTGTATAATAACTACCACCCACACCATGGTTATGTGCTGTATAATAACTACCACCCACACAATGGTTACACACCATGGTTATGTGGTGTATAATAACTACCACCCACACCATGGTTATGTGGTGTATAATAACTACCACCCACACCATGGTTATGTGCTGTATAATTACTACCGCCCAAACCATGGTTATGTGGTGTACAATAATTGCCACCCACACCATGGTTATGTTGTGTATAATAACCACCAACCACACCATGGTTATGTGCTGTATAATAACTGCCACCCACACCATGGTTATGTGCTGTAAAATAACTACCCCCCACACCATGGTTATGCAGTGTATAATAACTACCACCCACACCATGGTTATGTTGTGTATAATAACTACCACCCACACCATGGTTATGTTGAGAGTAATAACTACCACCCACACCATGGTTATGTGGTGTATAACTACCACCCACACCATAATTATGTGGTGTATAATAACTACCACCCACACCATGGTTATGTTGTGTATAATAACTACCACCCACACCATGGTTATGTGCTGTATAATAACTACCACTCACACCATGGTTATATGCTGTATAATAACCACCACCCACACCATGGTTATGTGGTGTATAATAACTACCACCCACACCAGGGTTATGTGCTGTATAATAACTACCACCCACACCACGGTTATGTTGTGTATAATAACTACCACCCACACCATGGTTATGTTCTGTATAATAACTACCAACCACACCATGGTTATGGTGTATAATATCTACCACCCACACCATGGTTACGTTGTCTATAATAACTACCACCCACACCATGGTTATGTGCTGTATAATAACTACCACCCACACCATGGTTATGTGCTGTATAATAACTACCACCCACACCATGGTTATGTTGTGTATAATAACTACCACCCACACCATGGTTATGTGCTGTATAATAACTACCACCCACACCATGGTTATGTGCTGTATAATAACTACCACCCACATCATGGTTATGTGCTGTATAATAACTACCCCACACCATGGTTATGTGGTGTATAATAACTACCACCTACACCATGGTTATGTGGTGTATAATAACTACCACCCACACCATGGTTATGTGCTGTATAATAACTACCACCCACACCATGGTTATGTGGTGTATAATAACTACCACCCTTTTCAAGTTATACCCTGGAATTTGTATTGATAAAGCCACTGGATGGCGAAACGTCTACAATAAAGATACCCAGATGTTGCACATGTGTCTTACTCTCATCTTGTCGGTATTATATACCATTCGTACACAACTTGTCAGACACTGCAACATCATGGAATCTTGATTCTGAGGACATGTACATAACCTTCACGACTACGACAACTACTACTACAACTAACCCATCTCTTTGGGAAGGACCTACTTCCACTGGGGAATCCCGCCTACCAGTGACTATGCCCTCGTCTGCTACACCTGACGTTACTATATAAGTGCCAGGCTCCTTTCTTCTGCTTCAGAATCTCCAAGACTATGGTGCTCTTCGCACCTACTCCTAGGTTGAGGGACTGATTACCTCATCTTCTGTATATAGTCCTACTGTCTTCAAGTTATGTCCTTGAATTTGTATTGATAAAGCAACTGGTTGGCGAAACGTGCACAATAAAGATACCCAGATGTTGCACATGTGTCTTAATTTCACCCACACCATTTTTATGAGGTGTATAACAACTACCATCCACACCATGGTTATGTGGTGTATAATAACTACCATCCACACCTTGGTTATGTGGTGTATAATAACTACCACCCACACCATGGTTATGTTGTGTATAACAACTACCACCCACACCATGGTTATATTGTGTATAATAACTACCACCCACACCTTGGTTATGTGGTTTATATTAACTGCCACCCACACCATGATTATGTGGTGTATAATAACTACCACCCACACCATGGTTATGTGCTGCATAATAACTACCACCCACACCATGGTTATGTGGTGTATAATAACTACCACCCACACCATGATTATGTTGTGTATAATAACTACCACCCACACCATGGTTATGTTGTGTATAATAACTACCACCCACACCATGGTTATGAGGTGTATAATAACTACCACCCACACCATGATTATGTTGTGTATAATAACTACCACCCACACCATGGTTATGTTGTGTATAATAACTACCACCCACACCATGGTTATGTGCTGCATAATAACTACCACCCACACCATGGTTATGTGCTGCATAATAACTACCACCCACATCATGGTTATGTGCTGTATAATAACTACCCCACACCATGGTTATGTGGTGTATAATAACTACCACCTACACCATGGTTATGTGGTGTATAATAACTACCACCCACACCATGGTTATGTGCTGTATAATAACTACCACCCACACCATGGTTATGTGGTGTATAATAACTACCACCCTTTTCAAGTTATACCCTGGAATTTGTATTGATAAAGCCACTGGATGGCGAAACGTCTACAATAAAGATACCCAGATGTTGCACATGTGTCTTACTCTCATCTTGTCGGTATTATATACCATTCGTACACAACTTGTCAGACACTGCAACATCATGGAATCTTGATTCTGAGGACATGTACATAACCTTCACGACTACGACAACTACTACTACAACTAACCCATCTCTTTGGGAAGGACCTACTTCCACTGGGGAATCCCGCCTACCAGTGACTATGCCCTCGTCTGCTACACCTGACGTTACTATATAAGTGCCAGGCTCCTTTCTTCTGCTTCAGAATCTCCAAGACTATGGTGCTCTTCGCACCTACTCCTAGGTTGAGGGACTGATTACCTCATCTTCTGTATATAGTCCTACTGTCTTCAAGTTATGTCCTTGAATTTGTATTGATAAAGCAACTGGTTGGCGAAACGTGCACAATAAAGATACCCAGATGTTGCACATGTGTCTTAATTTCACCCACACCATTTTTATGAGGTGTATAACAACTACCATCCACACCATGGTTATGTGGTGTATAATAACTACCATCCACACCTTGGTTATGTGGTGTATAATAACTACCACCCACACCATGGTTATGTTGTGTATAACAACTACCACCCACACCATGGTTATATTGTGTATAATAACTACCACCCACACCTTGGTTATGTGGTTTATATTAACTGCCACCCACACCATGATTATGTGGTGTATAATAACTACCACCCACACCATGGTTATGTGGTGTATAATAACTACCACCCACACCATGGTTATGTGCTGCATAATAACTACCACCCACACCATGATTATGTTGTGTATAATAACTACCACCCACACCATGGTTTTGTG
This sequence comes from Cherax quadricarinatus, assembly GCF_038502225.1. Lineage (NCBI taxonomy): Eukaryota > Metazoa > Arthropoda > Malacostraca > Decapoda > Parastacidae > Cherax > Cherax quadricarinatus. The sequence goes on from NW_027195826.1 coordinate 123,203, forward strand.
GTGTATAACAACTAGCACCCACACCATGGTTATGTGGTGTATATTAACTACCACCCACACCATGACTATGTGGTGTATAATAACTACCACCCACACCATGGTTATGTGCTGCATAATAACTACCACCCACACCATGGTTATGTGGTGTATAATAACTACCACCCACACCATGGTTGCTGTGTATAATAACTACCACCCACACCATGGTTATGTTGTGTATTATAACTACCACTCACACCATGGTTATGTGTTGTATAATAACTACCACCCACACCATGGTTATGTTCTGTATAATAACTACCACCCACACCATAGTTATGTTGTGTATAATAACTACCACCCACACCATGGTTATGTGCTCTATAATAACTACCACCAACACCATGGTTATCTTGTGTATAATAACTACCACCCACACCATGGTTATGTTGTGTAAAATAACTACCACCCACACCATGGTTATGTGGTGTATAATAACTACCAACAACACCATGGTTATGTGGTTTATAATAACTACCACCAACACCATGGTTATGTTGTGTATAATAACTACCACCCACACCATGGTTATATGGTGTATAACAACTACCACCCACACCATGGTTATGTTGTGTATAATAACTACCACCTACACCATGGTTATGTTGAATATGATAACTACCACCCACACCATGGTTATATGGTGTATAACAACTACCACCCACACCATGGTTATGTTGTGTATAATAACTACCACCCACACCATACTTATGTTGTGTATAATAACTACCACCCACACCATGGTTATGTGGTGTATAACAACTACCACCCACACCATGATTATGTTGTGTATAATAACTACCACCCACACCATTGTTATGTGGTGTATATTAACTACCACCCACACCATGGATATGTTGTGTATAATAACTACCACCCACACCAAGGTTATGTGGTGTATAATGACTACCACTCACACCATGGTTATATGCTGTATAATAACTACCACCCACACCATGGTTATGTGGTGTATATTAACTACCACCGACACCATGGATATGTGGTGTATAATAACTACCACCCACACCATGGTTATGTTTTGTATAATAACTACCACCCACACCAAGGTTATGTGGTGTATAATAACTACCACTCACACCATGGTTATATGCTGTATAATAACTACCACCCACACCATGGTTATGTGGTGTATAATAACTACCACCCACACCATGGTTATGTGCTGTATAATAACTACCACCCACACAATGGTTACGTTGTGTATAATAACTACAACCCACACCATGGTTATGTTGTGTATAATAACTACCACCCACACCATGGTTATGTTGAGAGTAATAACTACCACCCACACCATGGTTATGTGGTGTATAACTACCACCCACACCATAATTATGTGGTGTATAATAACTACCACCCACACCATGGTTATGTTGTGTATAATAACTACCACCCACACCATGGTTATGTGCTGTATAATAACTACCACTCACACCATGGTTATATGCTGTATAATAACCACCACCCACACCATGGTTATGTGGTGTATAATAACTACCACCCACACCAGGGTTATGTGCTGTATAATAACTACCACCCACACCACGGTTATGTTGTGTATAATAACTACCACCCACACCATGGTTATGTTCTGTATAATAACTACCACCCACACCATGGTTATGTTGTGAATAATAACTACCACCCACACCATGGTTATGTGGTGTATAACTACCACCCACACCATGATTATGTGGTGTATAATAACTACCACCCACACCATGGTTATGTTGTGTATAATAACTACCACCCACACCATGGTTATGTGCTGCATAATAACTACCACCCACACCATGGTTATGTGGTGTATAATAACAACCACCCACACCATCGTTATGTGCTGTGTAATAACTACCACCAACACCATGGTTATGTGCTTCATAATAGCTACCCCCCACACCATGGTTATGTGGTGTATAATAACTACCACCCACACCAAGGTTATGTGCTGTATAATAACTACCACCCACACCATGGTTGTGGTGTATAATATCTACCACCCACACCATGGTTACGTGTTGTATAATAACTACCTCCCACACCATGGTTATGTGCTGTATAATAACTACCACCCACACCAAGGTTATGTGCTGTATAATAACTACCACCCACACCATGGTTATGTGGTGTATAATAACTACCACCCACACGATGGTTATGTGGTCTATAACTACCACCCACACCATGGTTATGTGGTGTGTAATAACTACCACCCACATCATGGTTATGTGCTGTATAATAACTACCCCACACCATGGTTATGTGGTGTATAATAACTACCACCTACACCATGGTTATGTGGTGTATAATAACTACCACCCACACCATGGTTATGTGCTGTATAATAACTACCACCCACACCATGGTTATGTGGTGTATAATAACTACCACCCTTTTCAAGTTATACCCTGGAATTTGTATTGATAAAGCCACTGGATGGCGAAACGTCTACAATAAAGATACCCAGATGTTGCACATGTGTCTTACTCTCATCTTGTCGGTATTATATACCATTCGTACACAACTTGTCAGACACTGCAACATCATGGAATCTTGATTCTGAGGACATGTACATAACCTTCACGACTACGACAACTACTACTACAACTAACCCATCTCTTTGGGAAGGACCTACTTCCACTGGGGAATCCCGCCTACCAGTGACTATGCCCTCGTCTGCTACACCTGACGTTACTATATAAGTGCCAGGCTCCTTTCTTCTGCTTCAGAATCTCCAAGACTATGGTGCTCTTCGCACCTACTCCTAGGTTGAGGGACTGATTACCTCATCTTCTGTATATAGTCCTACTGTCTTCAAGTTATGTCCTTGAATTTGTATTGATAAAGCAACTGGTTGGCGAAACGTGCACAATAAAGATACCCAGATGTTGCACATGTGTCTTAATTTCACCCACACCATTTTTATGAGGTGTATAACAACTACCATCCACACCATGGTTATGTGGTGTATAATAACTACCATCCACACCTTGGTTATGTGGTGTATAATAACTACCACCCACACCATGGTTATGTTGTGTATAACAACTACCACCCACACCATGGTTATATTGTGTATAATAACTACCACCCACACCTTGGTTATGTGGTTTATATTAACTGCCACCCACACCATGATTATGTGGTGTATAATAACTACCACCCACACCATGGTTATGTGCTGCATAATAACTACCACCCACACCATGGTTATGTGGTGTATAATAACTACCACCCACACCATGGTTATGTGCTGCATAATAACTACCACCCACACCATGATTATGTTGTGTATAATAACTACCACCCACACCATGGTTTTGTGGTGTATAACAACTAGCACCCACACCATGGTTATGTGGTGTATATTAACTACCACCCACACCATGACTATGTGGTGTATAATAACTACCACCCACACCATGGTTATGTGCTGCATAATAACTACCACCCACACCATGGTTATGTGGTGTATAATAACTACCACCCACACCATGGTTGCTGTGTATAATAACTACCACCCACACCATGGTTATGTTGTGTATTATAACTACCACTCACACCATGGTTATGTGTTGTATAATAACTACCACCCACACCATGGTTATGTTCTGTATAATAACTACCACCCACACCATAGTTATGTTGTGTATAATAACTACCACCCACACCATGGTTATGTGCTCTATAATAACTACCACCAACACCATGGTTATCTTGTGTATAATAACTACCACCCACACCATGGTTATGTTGTGTAAAATAACTACCACCCACACCATGGTTATGTGGTGTATAATAACTACCAACAACACCATGGTTATGTGGTTTATAATAACTACCACCAACACCATGGTTATGTTGTGTATAATAACTACCACCCACACCATGGTTATATGGTGTATAACAACTACCACCCACACCATGGTTATGTTGTGTATAATAACTACCACCTACACCATGGTTATGTTGAATATGATAACTACCACCCACACCATGGTTATATGGTGTATAACAACTACCACCCACACCATGGTTATGTTGTGTATAATAACTACCACCCACACCATACTTATGTTGTGTATAATAACTACATCCACACCATGGTTATGTGGTGTATAACAACTACCACCCACACCATGATTATGTTGTGTATAATAACTACCACCCACACCATTGTTATGTGGTGTATATTAACTACCACCCACACCATGGATATGTGGTGTATAATAACTACCACCCACACCATGGTTATGTTGTGTATAATAACTACCACCCACACCAAGGTTATGTGGTGTATAATGACTACCACTCACACCATGGTTATATGCTGTATAATAACTACCACCCACACCATGGTTATGTGGTGTATATTAACTACCACCGACACCATGGATATGTGGTGTATAATAACTACCACCCACACCATGGTTATGTTGTGTATAATAACTACCACCCACACCAAGGTTATGTGGTGTATAATAACTACCACTCACACCATGGTTATATGCTGTATAATAACTACCACCCACACCATGGTTATGTGGTGTATAATAACTACCACCCACACCATGGTTATGTGCTGTATAATAACTACCACCCACACAATGGTTACGTTGTGTATAATAACTACAACCCACACCATGGTTATGTTGTGTATAATAACTACCACCCACACCATGGTTATGTTGAGAGTAATAACTACCACCCACACCATGGTTATGTGGTGTATAACTACCACCCACACCATAATTATGTGGTGTATAATAACTACCACCCACACCATGGTTATGTTGTGTTGTGTGTATAATAACTACCACCCACACCATGGTTACCATGGTTATGTGTGTATAATAACTACCACTCACACCATGTGTATAATAACTACCACCCACACCAAGGTTATGTGGTGTATAATAACTACCACTCACACCATGGTTATATGCTGTATAATAACTACCACCCACACCATGGTTATGTGGTGTATAATAACTACCACCCACACCATGGTTATGTGCTGTATAATAACTACCACCCACACAATGGTTACGTTGTGTATAATAACTACAACCCACACCATGGTTATGTTGTGTATAATAACTACCACCCACACCATGGTTATGTTGAGAGTAATAACTACCACCCACACCATGGTTATGTGGTGTATAACTACCACCCACACCATAATTATGTGGTGTATAATAACTACCACCCACACCATGGTTATGTTGTGTATAATAACTACCACCCACACCATGGTTATGTGCTGTATAATAACTACCACTCACACCATGGTTATATGCTGTATAATAACCACCACCCACACCATGGTTATGTGGTGTATAATAACTACCACCCACACCATGGTTATGTGGTGTATAATAACTGCCTCCCACACCATGGTTATGTTGTGTATAATAACTACCACCCACACCATGGTTATGTGCTGTGTAATAACTACCACCCACACCATGGTTATGTTCTGTATAATAACTGCCACCCACACCATGGTTATATGGTGTATAATAACTACCACCCACACCATGGTTATGTTGTGTATAATAACTACCACCCACACCATGGTTATGTGCTGTGTAATAACTACCGCCCACACCATGGTTATGTTCTTTATAATAACTACCACCCACACCATGGTTATATGCTGTATAATAACTACCACCCACACCATGGTTATATGCTGTATAATAACTACCACCCACACCATGGTTATGTGCTGTATAATAGCTACCACCCACACCATGGTTATGTTGTGTATAATAACTACCACCTACACCATGGTTATATGCTGTATTATAACTACCACCCACACCATGGTTATATACTGTACAATAAGTACCACCCACACAATGGTTACGTGGTGTATAATAACTACCAACCACACCATGTTTATGTGCTGTATAATAACTAATCCACACCATGGTTATGTGACCCACACCATGGTTATATACTGTATAATAACTACCACCCACACAATGGTCACGTGGTGTATAATAACTACCACCCACATCATGGTTATGTGCTGTATAATAACTACCCCACACCATGGTTATGTGGTGTATAATAACTACCACCTACACCATGGTTATGTGGTGTATAATAACTACCACCCACACCATGGTTATGTGCTGTATAATAACTACCACCCACACCATGGTTATGTGCTGTATAATAACTACCACCCACTAACACCATCTCTTGTGGTAAGGACCTACTTCACACATGGGCTGCATAATCTACCACCCTACCAGTGACTATGCCCTCGTCTGCTACACTACCACCCACACCATGTTGCGTGTACTATATAAGTGCCACCCACTCCATTTCTTCTGCTTCAGAATCTCCACTCAGACTATGGTTATGCTCTTCGCACCTACTACCTAGGTTGACACTGATTACCTCACTTCTGTATATAGTACCTACTGTCTTCAAGTTATGTCCTTGAATTTGTATTGATAAAGCACACATGGTTGGCGAAACGTGCACAATAAAGATACCCAGATGTTGCACATCTTGTCTATAATTTCACCCACACCATTTTTATGAGGTGTAATAACAACTACCATCCACACCATGGTTATGTGGTGTATAATAACTACCATCCACACCTTGGTTATGTGGTGTATAATAACTACCACCCACACCATGGTTATGTTGTGTATAACAACTACCACCCACACCATGGTTATATTGTGTATAATAACTACCACCCACACCTTGGTTATGTGGTTTATATTAACTGCCACCCACACCATGATTATGTGGTGTATAATAACTACCACCCACACCATGGTTATATGGTGTATAATAACTACCACCCACACCATGGTTATGTTGTGTGTAATAACTACCACCCACACCATGGTTATGTGCTGTGTAATAACTACCGCCCACACCATGGTTATGTTCTTTATAATAACTACCACACACACCATGATTATGTTGTGTATAATAACTACCACCCACACCATTGTTATGTGGTGTATATTAACTACCACCCACACCATGGATATGTGGTGTATAATAACTACCACCCACACCATGGTTATGTTGTGTATAATAACTACCACCCACACCAAGGTTATGTGGTGTATAATGACTACCACTCACACCATGGTTATATGCTGTATAATAACTACCACCCACACCATGGTTATGTGGCGTATATTAACTACCACCGACACCATGGATATGTGGTGTATAATAACTACCACCCACACCATGGTTATGTTGTGTATAATAACTACCACCCACACCAAGGATATGTGGTGTATAATAACTACCACTCACACCATGGTTATATGCTGTATAATAACTACCACCCACACCATGGTTATGTGGTGTATAATAACTACCACCCACACCATGGTTATGTGCTGTATAATAACTACCACCCACACAATGGTTACGTTGTGTATAATAACTACAACCCACACCATGGTTATGTTGTGTATAATAACTACCACCCACACCATGGTTATGTTGAGAGTAATAACTACCACCCACACCATGGTTATGTTGTGTATAATAACTACCACCCACACCATAATTATGTGGTGTATAATAACTACCACCCACACCATGGTTATGTTGTGTATAATAACTACCACCCACACCATGGTTATGTGCTGTATAATAACTACCACTCACACCATGGTTATATGCTGTATAATAACCACCACCCACACCATGGTTATGTGGTGTATAATAACTACCACCCACACCAGGGTTATGTGCTGTATAATAACTACCACCCACACCACGGTTATGTTGTGTATAATAACTACCACCC